>NC_079189.1:607940162-607965162 GCF_029499605.1 Hyla sarda
TGTAGCTAAGCTGTATGTGTACACAGTAGAGCTGTATATGTGTAATGTACATGTAGCTGAGCTGTATGTGTACACAGTAGAGCTGTATATGTGTAATGTACATGTAGCTGAGCTGTATGTGTACACAGTAGTGCTGTATATGTGTAATGTGTATGTAGCTGAGCTGTATGTGTACACAGTAGAGCTGTATATGTGTAATGTACATGTAGCTGAGCTGTATGTGTACACAGTAGAGCTGTATATGTGTAATGTGCATGTAGCTGAGCTGTATGTGTACACAGTAGAGCTGTATATGTGTAATGTACATGTAGCTGAGCTGTATGTGTACACAGTAGAGCTGTATGTGTGTAATGTACATGTAGCTGAGCTGTATGTGTACACAGTAGAGCTGTATATGTGTAATGTACATGTAGCTGAGCTGTATGTGTACACAGTAGAGCTGTATATGTGTAATGTACATGTAGCTGAGCTGTATGTGTACACAGTAGAGCTCTATATATGTAATGTACATGTAGCTGAGCTGTATGTGTACACAGTAGAGCTGTATATGTGTAATGTGCATGTAGCTGAGCTGTATGTGTATACAGTAGAGCTCTATATATGTAATGTACATGTAGCTGAGCTGTATGTGTACACAGTAGAGCTGTATATGTGTAATGTACATGTAGCTGAGCTGTATGTGTACGCAGTAGAGCTGTATATGTGTAATGTGCATGTAGCTGAGCTGTATGTGTACACAGTAGAGCTGTATATGTGTAATGTGCATGTAGCTGAGCTGTATGTGTACACAGTAGAGCTGTATATGTGTAATGTGCATGTAGCTGAGCTGTATGTGTACACAGTAGAGCTGTATATGTGTAATGTACATGTAGCTGAGCTGTATGTGTACACAGTAGAGCTGTATATGTGTAATGTGCATGTAGCTGAGCTGTATGTGTACACAGTAGAGCTGTATATGTGTAATGTACATGTAGCTGAGCTTTATGTGTACACAGTAGAGCTGTATGTGTGTAATGTACATGTAGCTGAGCTGTATGTGTACACAGTAGAGCTGTATATGTGTAATGTACATGTAGCTGAGCTGTATGTGTACACAGTAGAGCTGTATATGTGTAATGTACATGTAGCTGAGCTGTATGTGTACACAGTAGAGCTCTATATATGTAATGTACATGTAGCTGAGCTGTATGTGTACACAGTAGAGCTGTATATGTGTAATGTGCATGTAGCTGAGCTGTATGTGTATACAGTAGAGCTCTATATATGTAATGTACATGTAGCTGAGCTGTATGTGTACACAGTAGAGCTGTATATGTGTAATGTACATGTAGCTGAGCTGTATGTGTACGCAGTAGAGCTGTATATGTGTAATGTGCATGTAGCTGAGCTGTATGTGTACACAGTAGAGCTGTATATGTGTAATGTGCATGTAGCTGAGCTGTATGTGTACATAGTAGAGCTGTATATGTGTAATGTACATGTAGCTGAGCTGTATGTGTACACAGTAGAGCTGTATATGTGTAATGTACATGTAGCTGAGCTGTATGTGTACACAGTAGAGCTGTATATGTGTAATGTACATGTAGCTGAGCTGTATGTGTACACAGTAGTGCTGTATATGTGTAATGTACATGTAGCTGAGCTGTATGTGTACACAGTAGAGCTGTATGTTTAATGTACATGTAGCTGAGCTGTATGTGTACACAGTAGAGCTGTATATATGTAATGTACATGTAGCTGAGCTGTATGTGTACACAGTAGAGCTGTATATGTGTAATGTACATGTAGCTGAGCTGTATGTGTACACAGTAGAGCTGTATATGTGTAATGTGCATGTAGCTGAGCTGTATGTGTACACAGTAGAGCTGTATATGTGTAATGTGCATGTAGCTGAGCTATATGTGTACACAGTAGAGCTGTATATGTGTAATGTGCATGTAGCTGAGCTGTATGTGTACACAGTAGAGCTGTATATGTGTAATGTACATGTAGCTGAGCTTTATGTGTACACAGTAGAGCTGTATGTGTGTAATGTACATGTAGCTGAGCTGTATGTGTACACAGTAGAGCTGTATATGTGTAATGTACATGTAGCTGAGCTGTATGTGTACACAGTAGAGCTGTATATGTGTAATGTACATGTAGCTGAGCTGTATGTGTACACAGTAGAGCTGTATATGTGTACTGTGCATGTAGCTGAGCTGTATGTGTACACAGTAGAGCTGTATATGTGTAATGTACATGTAGCTGAGCTGTATGTGTACACAGTAGAGCTGTATATGTGTAATGTACATGTAGCTGAGCTGTATGTGTACACAGTAGAGCTGTATATGTGTAATGTACATGTAGCTGAGCTGTATGTGTACACAGTAGAGCTGTATATGTGTAATGTACATGTAGCTGGGCTGTATGTGTACACAGTAGAGCTGTATATGTGTAATGTACATGTAGCTGAGCTGTATGTGTACACAGTAGAGCTGTATATGTGTAATGTACATGTAGCTGAGCTGTATGTGTACACAGTAGAGCTGTATATGTGTAATGTACATGTAGCTGAGCTGTGTGTACACAGTAGAGCTGTATATGTGTAATGTACATGTAGCTGAGCTATGTGTACACAGTAGAGCTGTATATGTGTAATGTGCATGTAGCTGAGCTGTATGTGTACACAGTAGAGCTGTATATGTGTAATGTGCATGTACTTCTGCGCCCCCTGCCGCCACAAGCGCTAATCTGTGCGCATACCACTGATTAGATAAACACTTTTTTTGGGGGCGCAGGGCTTTTTTTGCGCTAGAAGTCCCCCTTTTATTTTTTATTTTTTTTTAAAGTCCCCTTTTTTATATATTTTTTCATTTTCTGTTGGGGCGGGTTAGTTTAGTTAGGTTAGGCTAGGGCGGGTTAGGGCGGGTTAGGGAGGTAGTATCGCACCACACCACACGCAGCACATACACAAATAAAGTTTTTCCCCCCCACACACACACACATACCCGTATCCACATTAGAGTAGGGAAATGGCCCGCAGAGTGTTATCGGCGGAGGAGGCATATGCCATACTTGCCTCCGACTCTGAAAGCATCTCAGAGGACGATGAAGACCCCACCTTCCTTATTTCATCGTCCTCCTCATCATCTAGTTCTGATGATGAGCCACCAAGGCAGCGGAGAAGCCGCCATGCGGTGCCGCAAACCTCCTCTGCCCTTGACCCTGTGCCCCATGCTAGTATGATTCCCCCTGGCGCTCATACTAGTGAAGCCCCCCTGCCAAGGTCACTGGTACCTCGTACCGGAGAACTTGTCTGGACTCAGCCAGCGGACCATGAGCCCGTGATTCCTGAGTTTGTTGGCGACTCAGGAATCAAAATTAACATTGTCGGGTTCACTGAAAAGGACTTTTTCGGTCATTTTTTCCGTGAGGACTTTGTTAATCTAATGGTTACACAGATGAATCTGTATGCCCAACAGTTCGTCGCCGATAACCCGGGCTCATTTTTAGCTAGACCCGGCGGCTGGACTCCAGTCGATGCAGCCGAAATGAGGACCTTTTGGGGCCTCGTGCTGCATATGGGCCTAGTTAATAAACCCAGTGTCAGACAATATTGGAGTGGGGACGTCCTTTACCAGACACCCCTCTACAGTATGGCCATGGCACATTCCCGGTTCGAGGCCATTCGGAGATGTTTGCATTATGCTGATAATGCGGCATGTCTCCCCCGAACTGATCCCGCTGTATAAAATCAGGCCGGTCATCAATCACTTCGGGGCCAGATTTTGGGAGGCCTATGTCCCTGGAAGGGAGGTCGCTATTGATGAGTCTCTCATCAGCTTCAAGGGGAGACTCAGCTTCCGGCAATACATCCCTACCAAGCAGGCGCGGTATGGCGTGAAGATGTATAAACTTTGCGAGAGTACCTCCGGGTACACTTGCAAGTTTATAGTGTATGAGGGATGAGATTCCTGTTTTGAACCCCCAGATTGTCCCCCCACTCTGGGTGTTAGCGGGAAAATCGTTTGGGGCCTTTTGCACCCATTGCTAGATAAAGGTTACCACCTTTACGTGGATAACTTTTATACTAGTATCCCTCTCTTCACATCCCTCGCTGCCAGATCCACGGTCGCTTGTGGGATAGTCCAGAAGAATCAAAGAGGCCTTCCACCCCATCCGCTACATGCTCCTATCCCCCGGGGTGAGTCCCATGAGAACCTGTTGTTGGTCCGGTATAAGGACAAGAGGGATGTCCTTATGCTCACCACAATTCATGGGAATGGCAGCACCCCTGTCCCTGTGCGAGGTACTGTGGGACCGGTCCTCAAGCCCGATTGTATTCTGGACTACAATCGGTATATGGGGGGAGTTGATCTTTCTGATCAAGTCCTCTGCATAGGCTGCTTCAGGGAGTATCACACTTCCATGGAGTACTAAATTTTCCATCCTTTGCCCTAATTTTCATTCCCCAGAATTCGGCTCCAATGTATCAGTCCAGGGTACATTGACTTCCAAATTTTATACCAAAATACCCTACCCCCCCCCAAAAAAAAAAAACTTTTTCCCAATACCCCAATATCTTTTTTCTTCTTTCTTCCCCCTAAAAAATGGGTCATGGGACACAGAGTCAACAGCATTGGAGGTTTGCAGTTGCCTCAAATGCGCAACGCTCTCTCTCCCCACCTGAGCGGGTTGCGCATTTGAGGTAACAGAATAGGGACGGCCCCACACATCCCCTTCCCAGAATGATGATTCAGAGTATAGGGTTTGGGGCGGGCATCATTTTTACTTTTGGCTGTACTCTGGGTCATCATTCTGGGAAAATAATTGGCATATCAGTAAAATTGCAATTTTCTTCCCCCCACAGTACTCTTCATCCATTCCTGGAAAATAAATGAAGGGAACACCCGTCTGTTCCAAATCTCCACTTCACCCTATACACCTTCCCTATGGGGTGCACTGTTTGTAGTATTCTCACATGTGGGTGTTCCTTTCTTGTATTTTCCTCTGAATGTATGTAACTGTTAGGTCCGTAACAAACATCCGCCTCAAATGCGAAGAGTTCTCGCTGAGCTCTCTCATATTTCCAGGCGACAATTCGGAGTCACATGTTAGTTGTTCCCAGAAAGATGAAGCAGAGCATAGGCTGAAAATTGCAATTTTTAAAAGCTTCATCCATTCCTGGAAAATAAATTTAGGAAACACCTGTGCATTAGAAATGTCCTCTTTACCCCTATACCCGTTCCTCAGGGTGGGTACTTTCTGTAATGGTGTCACATGTGGGTGTTTCATTTTTGTATTTTGCTCGGAATGTATGTAATAGTCAGCTACTGATATGCCATAGGCCTCAAATACAAAGTGACCTCTATGACTTCTGAGCCTTGTTGTGCGCCTGCCCAGCACGTTACCCCATATGTGGATGTGTTTTTATAGTCAGGGGGAAAAGCCCTCAAAAATTTGTAACCCAATATTCCATATTACCCCTTGTGAAAATGTTAAAAATTAGGAACCCCAGCATTGTAGTGTAAAAAAAATCAAATTTTTCAATTTATGGCCCATTTTTCAAAAAACATGTGAGGTGTTATTTCCCAATGTACCCCTTGTTATGTTCATTGAGGGGTGTAGTTTCTAAAATGGTGTCACATGTGGTTTTTTTTGGCTGTTATTGCACAATGTGGGCTTTATAAATGCACATGACCCCCAACTTTGATTTCAACAAAATTTCACTCTTTCTATTCTGAGCATTGTAGTGCGTCCACTGAGCAATTTACATCCACATATGGGGTATTTTTTTTTTCTCAGACGAAGTTGTTCTACAAATTTTGGAGGCCTTTTGCCCTATTACCCAATGAGAAAATGAAACATTTGGGGTAACACTATCAATATAGTGCAACAAAATAAAATTTTTCACTTTTACGGCCTACTGTTCAAAAAACCTGTGAGGTGTAAGTACTCACTGTAACACTGTTACGTTCCCCGAGGGGTCTAATTTCCAAAATATAATGCCATGTGTTTTTTTTTTTTTTGCTGTCCTGGCACCATAGGGGCTTCCTAAATGCGGCATGTCCCCAGAGCAAAATTTGCTTCTAAAAAGCCAAATGTGACTACTCCTCTTCTGAGACCTGTAGTGCTCCAGCAGAGCACTTCTCACCCCCATATGGGGCGTTTTCTGAATCGGGAGAAATTGTGCTTCAAATTTTGGGGGGTATTTTCTGCTTTAACCCTTTGTAAAAATGTGAAATTTTAGGGAAACCAAGCATTTTAGGTAAAAAAAATTTACATATGCAAAAGTCGTGAAACCCCTGTGGGGTATTAAGGTTCACTTTACCCCTTGTTACGTTCCCCAAGGGGTCTAGTTTCCAAAATGGTATGCCATGTGTTTTTTTTTTTTTTGCTGTCCTGGCACCATAGGAGCTTCCTAAATGTGGCATGCCCCCAGAGCAAAATTTGCTTCCAAATGTGACTACTCCTCTTCTGAGACCTGTAGTGCGCCAGCAGAGCACTTTTCACCCCCATATGGGGTGTTTTCTGAATCGGGAGAAATTGGGCTTCAAATTTTGGGGGGTATTTTCTGCTTTGACCCTTTGCAAAAGTCATGAAACACCTGTGGGGTATTAAGGCTCACTTTATCCCATGTTACATTCCCCGAGGGGTCTAGTTTCCAAAATGGTATGCCATGTGTTTTTTTTTTTTTTTTTGCTGTTTTGACACCCTAGGGGCTTCCTAAAGGTGACATGCCCCCCAAAAACCATTTCAGAAAAATGTTCTCTCCAAAATCCCCATGTCGTTCCTTCCCTTCTGAGCCCTCTACTGCGCCCACCGAACACTTTACATAGACATATGAGGTATGTGCTTACTCGAGAGAAATTGGGCTACAAACACAAATCATTTTTTTTCCTTTTACCACTTGCAAAAATTCAAAAATTGGGTCTACAAGAACATGCGAGTGTAAAAAATGAAGATTTTGAATTTTCTCCTTCACTTTGCTGCTATTCCTGTGAAACACATAAAGGGATAAAACACTGACTGAATGTCATTTTGAATACTTTGGCGGGTGCAGATTTTATAATGGGGTCATTTGTGGGGTATTTCTAATATGAAGACCCTTCAAATCCACTTCAAAACTGAACTGGTCCCTGAAAAATATATAAAATTTTGTGAAAAATTGGAAAATTGCTGCTGAACTTTGAAGCCCTCTGGTGTCTTCCAAAAGTAAAAACTCATACATTTTATGATGCTAACATAAAGTAGACATATTGTATATGCGAACCAAAAAAAAAAATATTTTGAATATCCATTTTCCTTACAAGCAGAGAGCTTCAAAGTTAGAAAAATGCAAAATTTCTATCAAATTTTGGGATTTTTCACCAAGAAAGGATGCAAGTTACCATAAAATTTTACCACTATGTTAAAGTAGAATTTGTCACAAAAAAACAATCTCGGAATAAGAATGATAAGTAAAAGCATTCCAGAGTTATTAATGTTTAAAGTGACAGTGGTCAGATGTGCAAAAAAGGCTGAGTCCTTAAGGTGAAAAAGGTGAAAACCCCTTTAAGGGGTTAAAGACTTGGATCTAGGACAGAATCACCACCTTTGCAAAGAAGTCTTGGGATTAGTTGGGACCTAAAGACTGACAGTTTCACCTTCATGGTCTCCAGAGAAGAGAAGCCATTCACAAAAAGAGGTGTCCTATCTACAGTCAACAGTCTTTATGACCCACTGGGGTGCGTAGCACCCATCATCATGCAAGGTAAAGCTCTCTTGAGACAGATCATTACTGAGCATGAACAAAGTGACTGGGACTTACCTCTACCTGAAGAGAAGGAAATGCAGTGGAAGTTGTGGAAAGACTCATTGTAAGAGCTTGAACAACTCAACATCCCTAGACCATACGTATCTGTTTCCTTATCTGCTACAAAGAGAAGAGAAATATGCATATTCTCTGACGCCTCCACTATGGCTATCGCATCTGTCGCCTACCTTAGGGTAATAGACACTGAGGGACAAAGCCATGTCGGGTTCCTCATGGTAAAATCTAAGCTGGCTCCCAGACCGGCTCACACTGTCCCACGTCTAGAACTTTGTGCGGCTGTTTTAGCTGTAGAGTTGGCAGACATGATTACAACAGAACTGGACATCGAGATCCATGCAGTGAACTTTTATACAGACAGCAAGATTGTGTTAGGATATATTCACAATGCTTCAAGAAGATTTTATACATACGTGGCCAACAGAGTGGCACATATCAGAAAGTCTACAAGTCCAGAACAGTGGCATTACATCAGCACAGACAAGAACCCAGCTGATCATGGGACAAGACTAGTGCCAGCCGCTGCGCTCAAGCAAACTAACTGGTTCGTAGGTCCATCCTTTCTTCGTAAACCAGAAACCAAAGAAAATACTCAGGTAGAGACCTTTCAGCTCATAGAACCAGATCAAGACAAAGAGGTAAGACCTCAAGTTGCAGTTTGTAGGACTTTAGTTACAAGAGACAGTCTGGGCGCCCATAGATTTGAAAGGTTTTCCAGCTGGAAGTCGCTGACCCGTGCAATCGGAAAACTTATCTGTTTAGCCAGATCCTCCTGCAGAGCTACCAATACTGATCAGCATAGCAACGGCCACCTTGAACAAGCCAAGGTCACGATCATCAGATGCGTCCAACAGGAAGTCTTTAAAGAAGAAATCCAAGGCCTTCTGAAAAAGGAAGAGATTTCTCAACACAATCCGCTCAAGGACTTGTACACCAAGCAATGGAAACAAGTTCAAAGTCTTGCGGACATTTTCTGGAAGAGGTGGAGACAGGAATACCTGGTGACACTCCAGCCACGCAAGAAATGGCAAGATGACAAGCCCAATTTACAAGTTGGAAACTTTGTCCTACTGAAAGACTCTCAGGCCCACAGGAACGAGTGGCCTATTGGACTCATTGTGGGGACTGATCCTAGAAGTGATGCTAGAGTTAGAAAGGTAGAAGTTAGGATTGTTAGACAGGGCATTCCCAAAGTGTATGCAAGGCCAATTTCTGAAGTAGTTTTACTTCTGTCTAAGGGTTAGTGGCATAACAAAAAGTATGCCAGGTGGGGAGTGTGCTGCCTTCGCAATGTATTTTACATGCTTGGCACTCAGCAGGGTCTGTTCCTTTTAAGACCCTCCATTTTCTTGAAGCCTAGAGGCGGGTCTTCTCTCTAAAGCATAGGGCTAGCCCCAGCACATCTAATTCATTCCAGCTCCAGCCACCACAGTGATAAGATCCACAGGACTTCTAAAAGCTAATACAGACTGCAAATCTGATAAATACCAAAGCCTGTGAGTAAGGAATTGTTAGTTAGACCCTATCTATGTATTAGCTATGCATAATGTAAGGCACTTGAATAGCCATGCTTATGTTTGTCTTTCATATGTTTGTTTTACAGTTTTACCGCATGTTCATTTTATCTCAGTTAAGATTACATCAGTTAAGCAAACCAGCGTGTCTTTCCTTGAGATTCGGTATAAGCTTGATGTGAAGCTGTCTACTTAAAACAACACACACAGCTGAGACATTATAACATGTATATACTATAATACTATAATACATGTCTATACTATAATACTATAATACATGTATATACTATAATACTATAATACATGTATATACTATAATACTATAATACATGTATATCCTATAATACTATAATACATGTATATCCTATAATACTATAAGACATGTATATACTATAATACTATAAGACATGTATATACTATAATACTATAAGACATGTATATACTATAATACTATAAGACATGTATATACTATAACACTATAATACATGTATATACTATAGTACTATAATACATGTCTATACTATAATACTATAATACATGTATATACTATAATACATGTATATACTATAATACTATAATACATGTATATACTATAATACTATAATACATGTATATACTATAATACATGTATACACTATAATACTATAATACATGTATATACTATAATACTATAAGACATGTATATACTATAATACTATAAGACATGTATATACTATAATACATGTATATACTATAACACTATAATACATGTATATACTATAATACTATAATACATGTATATACTATAATACATGTATATACTATAATACTATAATACATATATATGCTATAATACTATAATACATGTATATACTATAATACTATAATACATGTATATACTATAATACTATAATACATGTATATGATATAATACTATAATACATGTATATACTATAATACATGTATATACTATAATACTATAATACATGTATATACTATAATACTATAATACATGTATATACTATAATACTATAATACATGTATATACTATAATACTATAATACATGTATATGCTATAATACAGACATTTAGTGTATTTTGTCCTGTTATTGTCGGTGTCCATACATCTTCTTATCCACATAGACACCTACAGTCACCGTCCTCTGACATATACACTATAATACATGTATATACTATAATACTATAATACATGTATATACTATAATACATGTATATACTATAATACTATAATACATGTATATACTATAATACTATAATACATGTATATACTATAATACTATAATACATGTATACACTATAATACTATAATACATGTATACACTATAATACTATAATACATGTATATACTATAATACTATAATACATGTATATACTATAATACTATAATACATGTATATGCTATAATACTATAATACATGTATATACTATAATACTATAATACATGTATATACTATAATACATGTATATACTATAATACTATAATACATGTATATACTATAATACTATAATACATGTATATACTATAATACTATAATACATGTATACACTATAATACTATAATACGTGTATATACTATAACACTATAATACATGTATATACTATAACACTATAATACATGTATATACTATAATACTATAATACATGTATATACTATAATACTATAATACATGTATATACTATAATACTATAATACATGTATATACTATAATACTATAATACATGTATATACTATAATACTATAATACATGTATATACTATAATACATGTATATACTATTATACTATAATACATGTATATACTATAACACTATAATACATGTATATACTATAATACTATAATACATGTATATACTATAATACTACAATACATGTATATACTATAATACTATAATACATGTATATACTATAATACTATAATACATGTATATACTATAATACTATAATACATGTATATACTATAATACTATAATACATGTATATACTATAATACTATAATACATGTATATACTATAATACATGTATATACTATTATACTATAATACATGTATATACTATAACACTATAATACATGTATATACTATAATACTATAATACATGTATATACTATAATACTACAATACATGTATATACTATAATACTATAATACATGTATATACTATAATACTATAATACATGTATATACTATAATACTATAATACATGTATATACTATAATACTATAATACATGTATATACTATAATACTACAATACATGTATATACTATAATACTATAATACATGTATATACTATAATACTATAATACATGTATATACTATAATACTATAATACATGTATATACTACAATACATGTATATACTATAATACTATAATACATGTATATACTATAATACTATAATACATGTATATACTATAATACTATAATACATGTATATACTATAATACATGTATATACTATTATACTATAATACATGTATATACTATAACACTATAATACATGTATATACTATAATACTATAATACATGTATATACTATAATACTATAATACATGTATATACTATAATACTATAATACATGTATATACTATAATACTATAATACATGTATATACTATAATACTATAATACATGTATATACTATAATACTACAATACATGTATATACTATAATACTATAATACATGTATATACTATAATACTATAATACATGTATATACTATAATACTATAATACATGTATATACTATAATACTATAATACATGTATATACTATAATACATGTATATGCTATAATACTATAATACATGTATATACTATAACACTATAATACATGTATATACTATAATACTATAATACATGTATATACTATAATACTATAATACATGTATATACTATAATACATGTATATACTATTATACTATAATACATGTATATACTATAACACTATAATACATGTATATACTATAATACTATAATACATGTATATACTTTAACACTATAATACATGTATATACTATAATACAGACATTTAGTGTATTTTGTCCTGTTATTGTCGGTGTCCATACATCTTCTTATCCACATAGACACCTACAGTCACCGTCCTCTGACATATACACTATAATACATGTATATACTATAATACATGTATATAATACTATAATACTATAATACATGTATATACTATAACACTATAATACATGTATATACTATAATACTATAATACATGTATATACTATAATACATGTATATACTATAATACATGTATATACTATAATACATGTATATGCTATAATACTATAATACATGTATATACTATAATACTATAATACATGTATATACTATAATACTATAATACATGTATATACTATAATACTATAATCCATGTATATACTATAATACTATAATCCATGTATATACTATAATACTATAATACATGTATATACTATAATACTATAATACATGTATATACTATAATACTATAATACATGTATACACTATAATACTATAATCCATGTATATACTATAATACTATAATCCATGTATATACTATAATACTATAATACATGTATATACTATAATACATGTATATACTATAATACTATAATACATGTATATACTATAATACATGTATATACTATAATACTATAATACATGTATATACTATAATACTATAATACATGTATATACTATAATACTATAATACATGTATATACTATAATACTATAATACATGTATATACTATAATACTATAATACATGTATATACTATAATACTATAATACATGTATACACTATAATACTATAATACATGTATATACTATAATACTATAATACATGTATATACTATAATACTATAATACATGTATATGCTATAATACTATAATACATGTATATACTATAATACTATAATACATGTATATACTATAATACATGTATATACTATAATACTATAATACATGTATATACTATAATACTATAATACATGTATATACTATAATACTATAATACATGTATACACTATAATACTATAATACATGTATATACTATAATACTATAATACATGTATATACTATAATACTATAATACATGTATACACTATAATACTATAATACATGTATATACTATAATACTATAATACGTGTATATACTATAATACTATAATACATGTATATACTATAACACTATAATACATGTATATACTATAATACTATAATACATGTATATACTATAATACTATAATACATGTATATACTATAATACTATAATACATGTATATACTATAATACTATAATACATGTATATACTATAATACATGTATATACTATTATACTATAATACATGTATATACTATAACACTATAATACATGTATATACTATAATACTATAATACATGTATATACTATAATACTACAATACATGTATATACTATAATACTATAATACATGTATATACTATAATACTATAATACATGTATATACTATAATACATGTATATACTATAATACTATAATACATGTATATACTATAATACATGTATATGCTATAATACTATAATACATGTATATACTATAACACTATAATACATGTATATACTATAATACTATAATACATGTATATACTATAATACTATAATACATGTATATACTATAATACATGTATATACTATTATACTATAATACATGTATATACTATAACACTATAATACATGTATATACTATAATACTATAATACATGTATATACTATAATACTATAATACATGTATATACTATAATACTATAATAACATGTATATACTATAATACTATAATACATGTATATACTATAATACTATAATACATGTATATACTATAATACTATAATACATGTATATACTATAATACTATAATACATGTATATACTATAATACATGTATATGCTATAATACTATAATACATGTATATATACTATAATACTATAATACATGTATATACTATAATACTATAATACATGTATATGCTATAATACATGTATATACTATAATACTATAATACATGTATATACTATAATACTATAATACATGTATATACTATAATACTATAATACATGTATATACTATAATACATGTATGTACTATAATACTATAATACATGTATATACTATAATACTATAATACATGTATATACTATAATACAGACATTTAGTGTATTTTGTCCTGTTATTGTCGGTGTCCATACATCTTCTTATCCACATAGACACCTACAGTCACCGTCCTCTGACATATACACTATAATACATGTATATACTATAATACATGTATATACTATAATACTATAATACATGTATATACTATAATACTATAATACATGTATATACTATAATACTATAATACATGTATATACTATAATACTATAATACATGTATATACTATAATACATGTATATACTATAATACTATAATACATGTATATACTATAATACTATAATACATGTATATACTATAATACATGTAGATACTATAATACTATAATACATGTATATACTATAATACATGTATATACTATAATACTATAATACATGTATATACTATAATACATGTATATACTATAATACAGACATTTAGTGTATTTTGTCCTGTTATTGTCGGTGTCCATACATCTTCTTATCCACATAGACACCTACAGTCACCGTCCTCTGACATATACACTATAATACATGTATATACTATAATACTATAATACATGTATATACTATAATGCTATAATACATGTATATACTATAATACATGTATATACTATAATACTATAATACATGTATATACTATAATACTATAATACATGTATATACTATAATACATGTATATACTATAATACATGTATATACTATAATACTATAATACATGTATATACTATAATACTATAATACATGTATATACTATTATACTATAATACATGTATATACTATAACACTATAATACATGTATATACTATAATACTATAATACATGTATATACTATAATACTACAATACATGTATATACTATAATACTATAATACATGTATATACTATAATACTATAATACATGTATATACTATAATACTATAATACATGTATATACTATAATACTATAATACATGTATATACTATAATACTATAATACATGTATATACTATAATACATGTATATACTATAACACTATAATACATGTATATACTATAATACTATAATACATGTATATACTATAATACTATAATACATGTATATACTATAATACATGTATATACTATTATACTATAATACATGTATATACTATAACACTATAATACATGTATATACTATAATACATGTATATACTTTAACACTATAATACATGTATATACTATAATACATGTATATACTATAATACTATAATACATGTATATACTATAATACAGACATTTAGTGTATTTTGTCCTGTTATTGTCGGTGTCCATACATCTTCTTATCCACATAGACACCTACAGTCACCGTCCTCTGACATATACACTATAATACATGTATATACTATAATACATGTATATAATACTATAATACTATAATACATGTATATACTATAACACTATAATACATGTATATACTATAATACTATAATACATGTATATACTATAATACATGTATATACTATAATACATGTATATACTATAATACATGTATATGCTATAATACTATAATACATGTATATACTATAATACTATAATACATGTATATACTATAATACTATAATACATGTATATACTATAATACTATAATCCATGTATATACTATAATACTATAATCCATGTATATACTATAATACTATAATACATGTATATACTATAATACTATAATACATGTATATACTATAATACATGTATATACTATAATACTATAATACATGTATATACTATAATACATGTATATACTATAATACTATAATACATGTATATACTATAATACTATAATACATGTATATACTATAATACTATAATACATGTATATACTATAATACTATAATACATGTATATACTATAATACTATAATACATGTATATACTATAATACTATAATACATGTATACACTATAATACTATAATACATGTATATACTATAATACTATAATACATGTATATACTATAATACTATAATACATGTATATGCTATAATACTATAATACATGTATATACTATAATACTATAATACATGTATATACTATAATACATGTATATACTATAATACTATAATACATGTATATACTATAATACTATAATACATGTATATACTATAATACTATAATACATGTATATACTATAATACTATAATACATGTATATACTATAATACTATAATACATGTATATACTATAATACTATAATACGTGTATATACTATAACACTATAATACGTGTATATACTATAACACTATAATACATGTATATACTATAATACTATAATACATGTATATACTATAATACTATAATACATGTATATACTATAATACTATAATACATGTATATACTATAATACTATAATACATGTATATACTATAATACTATAATACATGTATATACTATAATACATGTATATACTATTATACTATAATACATGTATATACTATAACACTATAATACATGTATATACTATAATACTATAATACATGTATATACTATAATACTACAATACATGTATATACTATAATACTATAATACATGTATATACTATAATACTATAATACATGTATATACTATAATACTATAATACATGTATATACTATAATACTATAATACATGTATATACTATAATACATGTATATGCTATAATACTATAATACATGTATATACTATAACACTATAATACATGTATATACTATAATACTATAATACATGTATATACTATAATACTATAATACATGTATATACTATAATACATGTATATACTATTATACTATAATACATGTATATACTATAACACTATAATACATGTATATACTATAATACTATAATACATGTATATACTTTAACACTATAATACATGTATATACTATAATACTATAATACATGTATATACTATAATACTATAATACATGTATATACTATAATACATGTATATACTATAATACAGACATTTAGTGTATTTTGTCCTGTTATTGTCGGTGTCCATACATCTTCTTATCCACATAGACACCTACAGTCACCGTCCTCTGACATATACACTATAATACATGTATATACTATAATACATGTATATAATACTATAATACTATAATACATGTATATACTATAACACTATAATACATGTATATACTATAATACATGTATATACTATAATACATGTATATACTATAATACATGTATATGCTATAATACTATAATACATGTATATACTATAATACTATAATACATGTATATACTATAATACTATAATACATGTATATACTATAATACTATAATCCATGTATATACTATAATACTATAATCCATGTATATACTATAATACTATAATACATGTATATACTATAATACATGTATATACTATAATACTATAATACATGTATACACTATAATACTATAATCCATGTATATACTATAATACTATAATCCATGTATATACTATAATACTATAATACATGTATATACTATAATACATGTATATACTATAATACTATAATACATGTATATACTATAATACATGTATATACTATAATACTATAATACATGTATATACTATAATACTATAATACATGTATATACTATAATACATGTATATACTATAATACTATAATACATGTATATACTATAATACATGTATATACTATAATACTATAATACATGTATATACTATAATACTATAATACATGTATATGCTATAATACTATTATACATGTATATACTATAATACTATAATACATGTATATACTATAATACTATAATACATGTATATACTATAATACTATAATACATGTATATACTATAATACAGACATTTAGTGTATTTTGTCCTGTTATTGTCGGTGTCCATACATCTTCTTATCCACATAGACACCTACAGTCACCGTCCTCTGACATATACACTATAATACATGTATATACTATAATACATGTATATACTATAATACATGTATATACTATAATACTATAATACATGTATATACTATAATGCTATAATACATGTATATACTATAATACTATAATACATGTATATACTATAATACAGACATTTAGTGTATTTTGTCCTGTTATTGTCGGTGTCCATACATCTTCTTATCCACATAGACACCTACAGTCACCGTCCTCTGACATATACACTATAATACATGTATATACTATAATACTATAATACATGTATATGCTATAATACTATAATACATGTATATACTATAATACTATAATACATGTATATACTATAATACTATAATACATGTATATACTATAAAACTATAATCCATGTATATACTATAATACATGTATATACTATAATACTATAATACATGTATATACTATAATACTATAATCCATGTATATACTATAATACTATAATCCATGTATATACTATAATACTATAATCCATGTATATACTATAATACTATAATACATGTATATACTATAATACTATAATACATGTATATACTATAATACATGTATATACGATAATACTATAATACATGTATATACTATAATACATGTATATACTATAATACATGTATATACTATAATACTATAATACATGTATATACTATAATACATGTATATACTATAATACTATAATACATGTATATACTATAATACTATAATACATGTATATGCTATAATACATGTATATACTATAATACTATAATACATGTATATACTATAATACTATAATACATGTATATACTATAATACTATAATACATGTATATGCTATAATACTATAATACACGTATATACTATAATACTGTAATACATGTATATACTATAATACTATAATACATGTATATACTATAATACTATAATACATGTATATACTATAATACTATAATACATGTATATACTATAATACATGTATATACTATAATACATGTATATACTATAATACTATAATACATGTATATACTATAATACATGTATATACTATAATACTATAATACATGTATATACTATAATACTATAATACATGTATATACTATAATACTATAATAACATGTATATACTATAATACTATAATACATGTATATACTATAATACTATAATACATGTATATACTATAATACTATAATACATGTATATACTATAATACATGTATATGCTATAATACTATAATACATGTATATATACTATAATACTATAATACATGTATATACTATAATACTATAATACATGTATATGCTATAATACATGTATATACTATAATACTATAATACATGTATATACTATAATACTATAATACATGTATATACTATAATACTATAATACATGTATATACTATAATACATGTATGTACTATAATACTATAATACATGTATATACTATAATACTATAATACATGTATATACTATAATACAGACATTTAGTGTATTTTGTCCTGTTATTGTCGGTGTCCATACATCTTCTTATCCACATAGACACCTACAGTCACCGTCCTCTGACATATACACTATAATACATGTATATACTATAATACATGTATATACTATAATACTATAATACATGTATATACTATAATACTATAATACATGTATATACTATAATACTATAATACATGTATATACTATAATACTATAATACATGTATATACTATAATACATGTATATACTATAATACTATAATACATGTATATACTATAATACTATAATACATGTATATACTATAATACATGTATATACTATAATACTATAATACATGTATATACTATAATACATGTATATACTATAATACTATAATACATGTATATACTATAATACATGTATATACTATAATACAGACATTTAGTGTATTTTGTCCTGTTATTGTCGGTGTCCATACATCTTCTTATCCACATAGACACCTACAGTCACCGTCCTCTGACATATACACTATAATACATGTATATACTATAATGCTATAATACATGTATATACTATAATACATGTATATACTATAATACATGTATATACTATAATACTATAATACATGTATATACTATAATACTATAATACATGTATATACTATAATACATGTATATACTATAATACATGTATATACTATAATACTATAATACATGTATATACTATAATACTATAATACATGTATATACTATAATACTATAATACATGTATATCCTATAATACTATACTACATGTATATACTATAACACATGTATATACTATAATACTATAATACATGTATATACTATAATACTATAATACAGGTATATACTATAATACTATAATACATGTATATACTATAATACTATAATACATGTATATACTATAATACTATAATACATGTATATAGTATAATACTATAATACATGTATATGCTATAATACTATAATACATGTATATACTATAATACTATAATACATGTATATACTATAATACTATAATACATGTATATACTATAATACTATAATACATGTATATACTATAATACTATAATACATGTATATACTATAATACTAGTATATATTATAATACTATAATACATGTATATACTATAATACTATAATACACGTATATACTATAATACTATAATACATGTATATACTATAATACTATAATACATGTATATACTATAATACATTATATACTATAATACTATAATACATGTATACACTATAATACATTATATACTATAATACTATAATACATGTATATGCTATAATACATGTATATACTATAATACTATAATACATGTATATACTATAATACTATAATACATGTATATACTATAATACTATAATACATGTATATACTATAATACTATAATACATGTATATACTATAATACTATAATACATGTATATACTATAATACTATAATACATGTATATACTATAATACTATAATACATGTATATACTATAATACTATAATACATGTATATACTATAATACTATAATACATGTATATACTATAATACTATAATACATGTATATACTATAATACTAGTATATATTATAATACTATAATACATGTATATACTATAATACTATAATACATGTATATACTATAATACTATAATACATGTATATACTATAATACTATAATACATGTATATACTATAATACTATAATACATGTATATACTATAATTCTATAATACATGTATATACTATAATGCTATAATACATGTATATACTATAATACTATAATACATGTATATACTATAATACTATAATACATGTATATACTATAATACTATAATACATGTATATACTATAATACATGTATATACTATAATACTATAATACATGTATATACTATAATACTATAATACATGTATATACTATAATACTATAATACATGTATATACTATAATACTATAATACATGTATATACTATAATACATGTATATACTATAATACTATAATACATGTATATGCTATAATACATGTATATACTATAATACTATAATACATGTATATACTATAATACAGACATTTAGTGTATTTTGTCCTGTTATTGTCGGTGTCCATACATCTTCTTATCCACATAGACACCTACAGTCACCGTCCTCTGATATATACACTATAATACATGTATATACTATAATACTATAATACATGTATATACTATAATACTATAATACATGTATATACTATAATACTATAATACATGTATATACTATAATACTATAATACATGTATATGCTATAATACTATAATACATGTATATACTATAATACTATAATACATGTATATACTATAATACATGTATATACTATAATACATGTATATACTATAATACATGTATATACTATAATACATGTATATACTATAATACTATAATACATGTATATACTATAATACATGTATATACTATAATACTATAATACATGTATATACTATAATACATGTATACACTATAATACTATAATATATGTATATACTATAATACATGTATATACTATAATACTATAATACATGTATATACTATAATACTATAATACATGTATACACTATAATACATGTATATACTATAATACATGTATATACTATAATACTATAATACATGTATATGCTATAATACTATAATACATGTATATGCTATAATACTATAATACATGTATATACTATAATACATGTATATACTATAATACTATAATACATGTATATACTATAATACAGACATTTAGTGTATTTGTCCTGTTATTGTCGGTGTCCATACATCTTCTTATCCACATAGACACCTACAGTCACCGTCCTCTGACATATACACTATAATACATGTATATACTATAATACTATAATACATGTATATGCTATAATACTATAATACATGTATATACTATAATACTATAATACATGTATATGCTATAATACTATAATACATGTATATACTATAATACTATAATACATGTATATGATATAATACTATAATACATGTATATGCTATAATACTATAATACATGTATATACTATAATACTATAATACATGTATATGCTATAATACTATAATACATGTATATGCTATAATACTATAATACATGTATATACTATAATACTATAATACATGTATATACTATAATACTATAATAAATGTATATACTATAATACAGACATTTAGTGTATTTTGTCCTGTTATTGTCGGTGTCCATACATCTTCTTATCCACATAGACACCTACAGTCACCGTCCTCTGACATATACATTATAATACATGTATATACTATAATACTATAATACATGTATATACTATAATACTATAATACATGTATATACTATAATACTATAATACATGTATATACTATAATACTATAATACATGTATATACTATAATACTAGTATATACTATAATACTATAATACATGTATACACTATAATACTATAATACATGTATATACTATAATACTATAAGACATGTATATACTATAATACTATAATACATGTATATACTATAATACATGTATATACTATAATACTATAATACATGTATATACTATAATACTATAATACATGTATATACTATAATACTATAATACATGTATATACTATAATACTATAATACATGTATATACTATAATACTATAATACATGTATATACTATAATACTATAATACATGTATATACTATAATACTATAATACATGTATATACTATAATACTATAATACATGTATATGCTATAATACATGTATATACTATAATACTATAATACATGTATATACTATAATACTATAATACATGTATATACTATAATACTATAATACATGTATATACTATAATACATGTATATACTATAATACTATAATACATGTATATACTATAATACTATAATACATGTATATACTATAATACTATAATACATGTATATACTATAATACTATAATACATGTATATACTATAATACAGACATTTAGTGTATTTTGTCCTGTTATTGTCGGTGTCCATACATCTTCTTATCCACATAGACACCTACAGTCACCGTCCTCTGACATATACACTATAATACATGTATATACTATAATCCTATAATACAGGTATATACTATAATACATGTATATACTATAATACATGTATATACTATAATACTATAATACATGTAAATACTATAATACTATAATACATGTATATACTATAATACTATAATACATGTATATACTATAATACTATAATACATGTATATACTATAATACTATAATACATGTATATACTATAATACTATAATACATGTATATACTATAATACTATAATACATGTATATACTATAATACTATAATACATGTATATACTATAATACTATAATACATGTATATACTATAATACTATAATACATGTATATACTATAATACTATAATACATGTATATACTATAATACTATAATACATGTATATACTATAATACTATAATACATGTATATACTATAATACTATAATACATGTATACACTATAATACTATAATACATGTATACACTATAATACCATAATACATGTATATACTATAATACTATAATACATGTATATACTATAATACTATAATACATGTATATACTATAATACTATAATACATGTATATACTATAATACTATAATACATGTATATACTATAATACATGTATATACTATAATACTATAATACATGTATATCCTATAATACTATAATACATGTATATACTATAATACTATAATACATGTATATACTATAATACAGACATTTAGTGTATTTTGTCCTGTTATTGTCGGTGTCCATACATCTTCTTATCCACATAGACACCTACAGTCACCGTCCTCTGACATATACACTATAATACATGTATATACTATAATCCTATAATACAGGTATATACTATAATACATGTATATACTATAATACTATAATACATGTATATACTATAATACAGACATTTAGTGTATTTTGTCCTGTTATTGTCGGTGTCCATACATCTTCTTATCCACATAGACACCTACAGTCACCGTCCTCTGACATATACACTATAATACATGTATATACTATAATACTATAATACATGTATATACTATACTACTATAATACATGTATACACTATAATACTATAATACATGTATATACTATAATACTATAATACAT
>NC_079189.1:608300162-608332662 GCF_029499605.1 Hyla sarda
CATCCACCACCTCATCAGGATCATGCCCAGGCGTTGTAGGGAGGTCATACGGGCACATGGAGGCCACACACACTACTGAGCCTCATTTGACTTGTTTTAAGGACATTACATAAAGTTGAATCAGCCTGTAGTGGGGTTTTCCACTGTGATTTTGAGTGTGACTCCATATCCAGACCTCCATGGGTTGATAAATGTGATTTCCATTGATAATTTTTGTGTGATTTTGTTGTCCGCACATTCAACTATAATTCATACATACACAGCAACAAGGTAAAGATACCACGTCTGGTCTCCTATGTGAGGAGAGGACAAGCTATGTGAAGAGAGGACAGGCTATGTGAGGAGAGGACAGGCTATATGAGGGGTGGGGACAGGCTAAATGAAGGGAGGACAGGCTATATGAGGAGGGGACAGGCTATATGAGGAGAGGACACGCTATATGAGGGGTGGGAACAGGCTAAATGAAGGGGGGGGAAGGCTATATGCAGAGGGGACCGACTATATGAGGAGAGGACAGGCTATATGAGGAGGGGACAGGCTATATGAGGAAAGGTTATATGAGGGGGGGTACAGACTATATGAGGGGTGGGGACAGGCTATATGAGGGGAACAGGCTATATGAGGGGGACAGGCTATATGAGGGGTGGGGGCACAGGTTATATGGGCGGGCTGCTTTATGAGAAGGGATGGCTTTATGAAATTCATATAGCCATTTCTCCCCTCATAGTGTTATTCTCCCACCCAAAAAATGGTGTAAAATGTAAAATAAAAAAAAGTTCATAAATGTGAATTAACCCCTTCCATATTAAAAGTTTAAATCACCCCCCTTTTCCCATATAAAAATATGTAAACATAATAAAAATAAAGAAGTATGGTATCGCTGTGTGTGTAAATGTTTCAACTATAAATATATAATGTTAATTGAACCGCACGGTCTATGGCGTATACGTAAAAAAAAGTTCCCAAGTCCAAAATTGCAGTTTTTTTGGTCACTTTCTATACCCTAAAAAAAGTTTTTTTTAAAGTGAGCAAAAAGTCTCATCAAAACAAAAATGGTACCAATTAAAACTTCAGATCATGGCGCAAAAAATGAGCCCTCCTACATCCCCATATACGGAAAAATAAATAGGTTGTAGGGGTCAGAATATGTCAATTTTAAACTTACTAATTTTGGTGCATGTAGATATATTCTTTTTTTAAGTAGTAAAATAAAATAAAACCTATATAAATTGGGTATCCTTGTAACTGTATGGATCTACAGAAGAAATATAAGGTGTCATTTTTGTTGAAAAGTGCACTGTATAGAATCAGAAGCCCCCAAAAGTTCAAAAATTGCATTTTTTTCCCAATTTTGCCCCACAAATAATTTTTCTGGTTTTGCCATAGATTTTGTGGTGGAATAATTGATGTAATTACAAAGAACAATTGGTGGCGCAAAAACGAAGCCCTCATATGGGTCGGTAGGTGCAAAATTGAAAGCGTTCTGATTTTTAGAATGTGAGGTGGAGTATACGAAAGTGCAAAAATGAAAAATCCTTAAGGGGTTAATGTCCATTGTTGGGGAAAACGAGAGTCCACAATACAAAACACTCAATTCTGCATTAGAGAGAGTATAAGAAGAGATATTTGTCATTAAATTGTTGCATTACTGGAGCCACTAAAGTCCATACATTACAAGATACATTCAAAGAGTAGAAGTGAAAGAGGCTGCACTCACCATGGGGGAGATTTATCAAAACCTGTGCAGAGGAAAAGTTGTCCAGTTGCCCATAGCAACCAATCAGATTGCTTCTTTCATTTTTCACAGGCCTTCATAAAAATGAAAGCAGCAAACTGATTGGTTGCTATGGGCAACTGGGCAACTTTTCCTCTGCACAGGTTTTGATAAATCTCCCCCACCATGTCTTCATGAAAGTGCTTTAATTCAGTTTATATAGGAGTACATACAGCAGGTGATTGTGAGAAGAGGGTTTTCTTTATATTTTCATGGTTTTTCAGACTGTTATTTTCTGTAATCTTTATTCCTCCTTTCATTCGAATCAGAATTTTGCCAGTTATACACTTGTACACATTTAAAAAAGCTAGCCTGAGGATGTGACAGGCAACATGAACATTGTATTTATATATGTAAGCCTAAAGACGTAACAGGCAACATAAACATCCCTGAAGACATGACAGGCGCCATAAACATCATATTAAAATACTTAAAGGGGTACTCCACTAGAAAACATTTTTCTTTAATTAACTGGTGCCAGAAAGTTAAACAGATTTTTAAATTACTTCTTTAAAAAATCTTAATCCTTCCAGTACTTCTCAGCTATTGTATGCTCCCCAGGAAGTTCTTTTTTTTTTCTTTCTGTCTGACCACAGTGCTCTCTGCTGACACCTCTGTCCATGTCAGGAACTGTCCAGAGTACAAGCAAATCCCCATAGCAAACCTCTTCTGTTCTGGACAGTTCTTCACATGGACAGAGGTGTCAGCAGAGAGCACTGTGGTCAGACAGAAAGGAAATTCAAAAAGAAAAAGAGCTATTTTTTAATAGAAGTAATTTACAAATCTGTATAACTTTCTTGCATCAGTTAAAAAAAAATGTTTTCCAGCAGAGTACCCCTTTTAGTCTGAAGGGACAGGTAACTTAAACGTTGTATGAATTAATAAATGATAAGCCTAAAGGCGTGACAGGAGACATAATAGAACGAAGGCCTGGTTACATGGCAAGTCTAATAAGATGTGACCAGAATGTGAAGCAGCTGAACCGGTACCGAAACTACAAAAAATTTCTAGATCATCTCTAAAGGACAAGGAATTAAAACATTCACCCCTCGGACAATAAAACATAGCGAATGTAAGACCTCTGTGAACAGAAAAGAGATACCTGATGATAGTGAAGGAAAAGCCATGGTGTAAATACCTTCCTACCCGAGGACCACTGGACTGCAACCTGCAACTTTTTACCCATTTGCACCTTGTGCAAATTGAGTGCTGTGTCAAATTACCCTTTGTTTTTAACCCCCCCAAAAAAACAGGTAAATAATTTGATAAATTCCCCCAAATTACTGATCAGAGCCCTGACAACTCTCACTAGATCAGAGCTCAGTAGTTCAGACAAGCTACGGCAAAACTACTGCTGACCCGTGGAAAAATGTATGTGCACAATGCATACACAGCCTTTATAAGTACGCCATACATGCCCTGATAAATGCCCAACAAACAGAGCACTGGTATGTACACAATGGCCCTCATTTACTATTGCAAACCCGACATGAATTGAAAAAAACCCAGACTAACTGTCCATTTTACTATGAAAACCCATAAAAGGGGCGTGGTCATCGGAAAACCCTACAGATCAGAGCATGTGTAAAAAAAAAAGCAAAATGTAGGGAAACCTTAGTAAAGTGGAAAAAAAATTGTAGGGAATTAATACCCACAAGGAAACCTACACTCCACTCTTAGTAAATCAGGGGCAATGTGTATCCACCATACAATTCACTCTCCCGCAAGCACTGTACAGCATATTGTGAATCGTTACCCAGCCGGCTAGCTTTAACTACCTTCTCTGTGGCCTTTTCCTTATTTGTTCATGTGGAGCAGATGCTAGGACTTCTTTCCGCTACATCTTCCCTCTGCAGAGTTTCATGCATGATTTCTCACTTTGTTAGCAGCACCTCATTCTCTATATAAAGGCAATAATCATTATAACCCTGCCAGACACCATGCCCTCTGAATATAACCCTGCTAGACACCATGCCCCCTGGATATAACCCTGACAGACAAAATGCCCCCTGAATATAATACTGCCACTGTTACGCCGAGCGCTCCGGGTCCCTGCTCCTCCCCGGAGCGCTCGCGGCGTTCTCCTCTCTGCAGCCCCCCGGTCAGACCCGCTGAACGGGAGCGCTGCACTGACATTCACGATGGGGATGCAATTCGCATAGCGGGACGCGCCCGCTCGCAAATCGCATCCCAAGCCACCTACCCATCCCGGTCCCCGGCTGTCATGTTCTGGCGCGCACGGCTCCGCTCTCTAGGGCGCGCGCGTTCCAGCTCTCTAAGATTTAAAGGGCCAGTGCACCAGTGATTGGTCAGTCTGATTAGCCTCCACCCGCTCCCTGTCTATTTAACCTCACTTCCCCTGCACTTCCTGGCCGGATCTTGTTGCCTTTGTGCCTTGAGAAAGCTATTACTGTGTTTGCCATTACTGTGTTCCTGACCTCCTGCTATTGCTATTGACTACGAACCTTGCCGCCTGCCCCGACCTTCTGCTACGTCTGACCTTGCCTCTGCCTAGTCCTTCTGTCCCACGCCTTCTGAGCAGTCAGCGAGGTTGAGCCGTTGCCGGTGGATAGGACCTGGTTGCTACTGCCGCAGCAAGACCATCCCGCTTTGCGGCGGGCTCTGGTGAAAACCAGTAGCAACCTAGAACCGGTCCACGCCAATCCCTCGCTGACACAGAGGATCCACATCCAGCTAGCCGAATCATAACAGTAGATCCGGCCATGGATCCCGCTGAGGTGCCGCTGCCAAGTATCGCTGACATATCCACGGTGGTCGCCCAGCAATCCCGACTGATCGCCCAACAAGGTCACCAGCTGTCGCACTTGACCACCATGCTACAGCAACTTCAGTCACAGCTACAGCAGCTGCTACAGCAGCAACCATCTCCTCCGCCGGCTCCTGCACCTCCTCCGCAGCGAGCGGCCGCTCCTAGCCTCCGCTTGTCCCTGCCGGACAAATTTGATGGGGACTCTAGACTCTGCCGTGGTTTCCTGTCACAATGTTCCCTACATTTGGAGATGTTGTCGCACCAATTTCCTACAGAACGGTCGAAGGTGGCTTTCGTGGTTAGTCTCCTGTCTGGGAAGGCCCTGTCATGGGCCACACCGCTCTGGGACCGCGATGATCCTGTCACCGCCACTGTACAGTCCTTCTTCACTGAGGTTCGCAGTGTCTTTGAGGAACCAGCCCGAGCTTCTTCTGCCTAAACTGCCTTGCTGAACCTGGTCCTGGGTAATTCTTCTGTAGGCGAATACGCCATCCAATTTCGTACCCTTGCCTCTGAATTATCTTGGAACAATGAGGCTCTCTGCGCGACCTTTAAAAAAGGCCTATCCAGTAACATCAAAGATGTGCTGGCCGCACAAGAGATTCCTGCCAACCTGCATGAACTTATCCATTTGGCCACCCGCATTGACATGCGTTTTTCTGAAAGACACCAGGAGCTCCGCCAGGAAAAAGACCTTGGTCCCTGGGCACCTCTCTCACAGTATCCTTTGCAATCTACCCCTGTGCCTCCCGCCGAGCAGGCTATGCAAGTGGATCGGTCTCGCCTGACCCATGAAGAGAGGACTCGCTGTAGGGATCAAAATTTATGTCTGTACTGCGCTAGTACCGAACATTTCTTGGTGGATTGCCCTATTCGTCCTCCACGTCTGGGAAACGCACGCACCCAGCTCACGTGGGTGTGGCGTCTCTTGGTACGAAGTCTGCTTCTCCATCTCTCACTGTGCCCGTGCGGATTTCTCCTTCTGCCAACTCCTCCTTCTCAGCTGTGGCCGTCTTGGACTCTGGTTCTTCTGGAAATTTTATTCTGGCCTCTTTGCTTGATAGGTTCTTCATCCCTGTGACCCGTCTCGTCAAGCCGCTCTACATTTCTTCGGTCAACGGAGTGAAGTTGCACTGCACTGTGCGTTACCGCACAGAGCCCTTGCTTATGAGCATTGGACTGCATCATGAGAAAATATAATTTTTGGTCCTGCCCAACTGCACCTCCGAAGTCCTCCTCGGTCTGCCATGGCTCCAGCATCATTCTCCCACCCTTGACTGGACCACCGGGGAGATCAAGAATTGGGGTCCTGCTTGCCACAAGAAATGCCTCACGTCTGCTCCCAGTCCCGTCTGTCGGGCCTCAGTGTCTCCTCCTGTGCCTGGTCTCCCCAAGGCCTATCAGGACTGTGCCGTGCCTCCTCATAGCCCCCGTCCTGGTAACACTCTGCCCTGTGACATGCTTCACCCTCTGCCCCCCCTCCCCATTCCTTCTGAACTACCTGCCGCTGATGTAGCTACCCAGGACTTCTTTTGTTCCAGAAGGAGACTCAAGAGGCGTCCCCTATGTTCTCGTCTCATTTGAAGGGACAAGGAGACAAAAAGAGGGGGAGACCTAAGGGGGGGTACTGTTACGCCGAGCGCTCCGGGTCCCTGCTCCTCCCCGGAGCGCTCGTGGCGTTCTCTCTGCAGCGCCCCGGTCAGACCCGCTGACCGGGAGTGCTGCACTGACATTCACGATGGGGATGCGATTCGCATAGCGGGACGCGCCCGCTCGCGAATTGCATCCCAAGCCACCTACCCGTCCCGGTCCCCGGCTGTCATGTTCTGGCGCGCGCGGCTCCGCTCTCTAGCGCGCGCGTGTACCAGCTCTCTAAGATTTAAAGGGCCAGTGCACCAGTGATTGGTGCCTGGCCCAATTAGTCTGTTTAGCCTCCACCTGCTCCCTGTCTATTTAACCTCACTTCCCCTGCACTTCCTGGCCGGATCTTGTTGCCTTTGTGCCTTGAGAAAGCTATAACTGTGTTTGCCATTACTGTGTTCCTGACCTCCTGCTATTGCTATTGACTACGAACCTTGCCGCCTGCCCCGACCTTCTGCTACGTCTGACCTTGCCTCTGCCTAGTCCTTCTGTCCCACGCCTTCTCAGCAGTCAGCGAGGTTGAGCCATTGCCGGTGGATAGGACCTGGTTGCTACTGCCGCAGCAAGACCATGCCGCTTTGCGGCAGGCTCTGGTGAAAACCAGTAGCAACCTAGAACCGGTCCACCGACACGGTCCACGCCAATCCCTCGCTGACACAGAAGATCCACATCCAGCTAGCCGAATCATAACAGCCACACACCGTTTCCTCTGTTTGTCTGCACCCATAAGTCCTCCTTCAGACCCTTAAGTCCCCCCAGCCCTCCCATACCCCACTGTCTTCCACCTTCCAATCCCTAAGACCTCCTTTAGACCCCCTAAGTCCCCCACCAGATTCTCTGGTCTTCCCTAAGGGTGCACTTACATCACGATTTTACCATACTGTTTTGCATTATTTTTTTTATTTTTTTTTGCATAAACCTATGCCTTAACCCCTTAAGGACCCGAGGTTTTTCCGTTTTTTGAACTTTTGTTCAGTTTTTGCAAAAAAAAGAGTAAACTTTTTTGATTAACATTTTCTTGCAATAAACTTCACATCTTTTAGTTGATATGTTGACATTCCAAGGAAAGTTGGTGCGGTTTGCCACTTGCAAGAAAAAAAACGTATCGCAAAAACCGTATGTCACTGTAAACCCATCTGTTTTTCATTGACTTCAATGTTAAAAAAAGGTATATGGTTCATATACAGTTTTTGAACAGGACACAAAACCGTAGTAGACTGCAGTTTTGTGTACGGTAAAAAAAAAAAATAACACACAAAACCATACGCGACCAGAAACATACACAACCGGATGCTTCTTGTTGCATATGTTTTTTCATGGGATGTCTATGTAAATGTTTTTTAATACAGTTGTACACTGTTTTCCTATACAAAACCATATACAGGAATTGTATAGCAAAATCGTGATGTGAATGCACCCTAAGACTTCTCTGCCCCCAGACTCCTAAGTCCTCTTGTAGACCCCTCTGTCCCCTCCTCCTCCAGACTCTTCTGCCCCCAACCACTCTGTCCTACCCCTCCAGACTTCTTGGTTTCCCTAGACCCCTCTGTCCTCCTCAAGATCCTTAAGTCTGCCCAGACCCCTCTGTCATTCTCTTCAAGATCCTTAAGTCTGCCCAGACCCCTTTGTCCTCCTCAAGATCCCTAAGTCCCCCATAGACCAAGAAGTTACCCAAGACCCGTTTTTCTTCTTTTTAAGATCCCTAAGTCCCTTCAGACCCCTTCATCTCCCTTCTCAACACCCTAAGTCCCCCCAGACTCTTCTGTCCTCCTTTTCAAGAACCCTAAGTCCCCCACAGACCTCAAACATTACCAAATGGTCTCCTCTACTATCACTTCATCTTGGAGACATCAAAAGAGCCATATTTGGTAGTTCCCATCTCAATACATATTTCCCTCACTGTAAATGGGGCTTAGATAACTCCTCCTGTCATTTTGGTACTCATGATAATTAGTTAACCTTTACGCTCATATAAAACATTCCGTCTGACTTATCCTACTGTTTGGTGACTTCTACAATATTTTTTTCTTATTTATCAGGGTGAAGATATGAACAATATTAATGCTCTACAGACAGATGTGAGCGGTGATGAGCAGTATAAGGAGGACATTCCTACAGGGAAAGATCTGATCTATATTAATGCTACAGACGTAAAGGAAGAAGAAGAGACAGATGTGAGCAGTGATGAACAGTATAAGGAGGACATTCCTGTAGGGAAAGGTCTGATCTATATTAATGCTGCAGACATAAAGGAAGAAGAAGAGGAGACAGATGTGAGCGGTGATGAGCAGTATAAGGAGGACATTCCTGTAGGGAAAGATCTGATCTATATTAATGCTGCAGACATAAAGGAAGAAGAAGAAGAGAGAGATGTGAGCCGTGATGAGCAGTATAAGGAGGACATTCCTACAGGGAAAGATCTGATCTATATTAATGCTACAGACATAAAGGAAGAAGAAGAGATAGATGTGAGAGATGATGAGCAGCATAAGGAAGACATTCCTACAGGAAAAGATCTGATCTATATGAATGATTCAGACATAAAGGAAGAAGAAGAGACAGATGTAAGCGGTGATGAGCAGTACAAGGAGGGCATTCTTACAGGGAAAAATCTGAACTATATTAATACTACAGACATAAAGGAAGAAGAAGAGACAGATATGAGCGGTGATGAGCAGTATAAGGATTACATTCCTACAGGTAACCGCCCAGATGAGTAGTAGTCACTAAATACAAAGAATTTAATGCTCCTGCCATCTCTATGGGATCAGGATAATAATAGTTTTACACCTCTCCAGCTCTGTCTATATACTGCTGTTGCTATCTCTTATCGATCAGGATATATATAGTAGTTATACACCTCCCCTCCAGCCCTGTCTGTATACTGCTGCTGCAATATCTATGTGATCAGGAAATATAGAACATGTGAAAAATACCACACCCTGGAGCTTATGGACAAATTTGCTCCTCAGCAGCTAAAATGTCAATACAATGGGCCCCTGTTAAACCATTGATAAAAACATCTAAAATTCACACATATACCTTTAGTCTGCATGGAGGACTTAATATCAAAATCTATAATAGTTTACTATTAGTGAGTATATAAAAGAGAGATTAGTTTATACTCCATTCATCCACTTCATTGTGTTGCCAAAATGCCTGTATATTTATCCCCTGGCAAGGAACATGTCAAGATATTAGTAAAAGTGGTACTCCGTCCCTAGACACCTTATCCCGTATCCAAAGGATAGGGGATAAGGTGTCTGATCGTGGGGATCCCACCACTGGGGAGCCCTGCGATCTTGGCTGCGGCACCCCACACATCCGGTGTATGGAGCGAACTTCGCACCATGCCGGATGACTGGCGATGCGGGGAGGAGGCTCGTGACGTCATGGCCATGCCTCCTCAATGCAAGTTTATGGGAAGGGGGCGTGCCGTCACGCCCCCTCCCATAGACTTGCATTGAGGGGGAGTGGCTGTGAAGTCATGAACCTCCGGTGCTGCACCCGATGCCCTAATCGAATGCCGGGTACAGCAGGGAGATCGTGGGGGTCCCCAGCGGCAGGACTCCCGCGATCAGACATCTTACCCCTTATCCTTTGGATGGGGGATAAGATATTGTTCCGATTTTGTCCTATTCCTGGAGTGGAGCTGATTCACAGTGATTATCCAAGTAGAAGAAGCGTCCATGCAGCTGCAAGGAGATCTCCCCCGCTGCAATAGTGAAAGGAGCCGAGTCCCGTAGCTAAGTGACGTCACTTTAGGTAGCTGAATGGGCCAAAAAGGATTACTCTCGTAATGTCTGAAAAAATCCTTTTCCTTCCTCAGGGATACCACGGCCTCCCGGGACTCAGCTTATATACCTTAACTAATACTAGTCCATGATTAAGGGGGTACTCCGGTGGAAAGCAATTATTTTCATATCAACTGTCTCCAGAATGTTAAACAGATTTGTAAATTACTTCTATTAAAAAATCTTAATCCTTCCAGTACTTATCAGCTGCTGTATACTACAAAGGAAGCTCTTTTCTTTTCTGTCTGACCACAGTGCTCTCTGCTGTCACCTCTGTCCATGTCAGGGGATTTGCTTGTACTCTGGTAAGTTCCTGACATGGACAGAGGTGTCAGCAGAGAGCAGTATGGTCAGACTGGAAGGAAATTCAAAAAGAAAATAACTTCCTCTGTATTATAGAGCAGCTGATAAGTACTGGAAGGATTAAGATTTTTTTAATAGAGTAATTTACAAATCTGTTTAACTTTCTGGAAATGGTTGAATTTAAAAAAAAAAATTTCCACAGGAGTACCCCTTTAAGCCTTTTGAGCCCATGATGTCTAGTTATAATCCTGTGTAATTTGCCTCTATTATTATTATTTTACTGTTGTCTCTGACCTTTCCCAGCATTCCATGTGGCCAGATACAATATTTTAAGTTACATGGTCTTGGGGGAAGGAGGAGTATTAGTGGTTATGCTGCAAGATGTGGGTGGATAGCATGAGTTCAGTAGTTTACCCTGCTATTTACTCCCCCCTGCAACATAGCCACACCCCCTGGAGACAATGTGAGTTATGATGTTTTGTAAGTTTTTGAAAATAGAAATAAACCCCTCCCATTAGAAAATTTTATTTCACTCCCATTCCCACCCATTAAAAACAGATTTGTTATCTCAGTGTGCGGAATATCAAATTACAGATTGTGTAATTACAAAGTACAATTGTCCCACAAAAAACAAACCCTCATATGACCCTGTAGATGGAAAATAATCAAAAATATAATCTGTTTTATCCTTGGCAGATTCTTGTACCAGGAGATCAGAGGAGAATCTTATATCTTCAGATTATAAAGCAGATGATGATATCACACAAGATACATATGAAGAACATTCCATTATCCCAGATACACCCTCAGCCCTTCACAGCCAAGATCTGTCATCTCCTCCTGTTATACAAGTCCAACCTAAAGATTCATCTCAGTCTGTTCAACAAAATAAGGAGAAGCAATTTTCTTGTTCAGAATGTGGGAAATGTTTTACTGTGAAATCACAGCTTTTTAAACATCAAAGAATTCACACAGGGGAGAAGCCATTTTCATGTGCAGAATGTGGTAGATGTTTCACATATAAATCATATCTTGTTAAACATCAAAGAACTCACACAGGAGAGAAGCCATTTTCATGTCCAGAATGTGGGAAATGTTTTACCGAGACATCATCTCTTGTGATTCATCAACGAATTCACACAGGAGAGAAGCCATTTTCATGTACAGAATGTGGGAGATTTTTTAGTCACAAATCACATCTTGTTAAACATCAAAAAAATCACACAGGAGAGAAGCCATTTTCATGTCCAGAATGTGGGAAATGTTTTACCGAGACATCATCTCTTGTGAGTCACCAAAGAATTCACACAGGAGAGAAACCATTTTCATGTTCAGAATGTGGAAAATGTTTTACTCAGAAAGCAGTACTTAACACACATCTAAGGATTCACACAGGAGAGAAGCCATTTTTATGTCCAGAATGTGGAAAATGTTATAACAATAAATCACAGCTTTTTAAACATCAAAAAAGTCACACAGGAGTAAAATGTAAACAATGTGGAAAATGTTTTACTCTGAATTCAATTCTTGTTGAACATCAAAAAACTCACACAGGAGACAAGCCATTTTCATGTTCAGAATGTTGTAAATATTTTACTAAGAAATCATTACTTATCAGACATCTAAGAATTCACACAGGAGAGAAGCCGTTTTCTTGTTCAGAATGTGGAAAACAATTTACTCAGGAACCACATCTTATCAGGCATCTTAGAATTCACACAGGAGAGAAGAAAATTTAGAGCAATAAATGATGCAGATAACACATCTATATATTAACCCTGTACATAGGATATCTGACATTTATACATATATCATATACTGCATCTCCAAACTTGTTCCCAATTGTTAAAAGTTTTCTTTTAGAACGTAGTCACCGATCCAGCGATGTCATCACTATAGTTTACATGGTAGGAAAAGAGTGTGATATATGGTTGTGATATTCACTGCTCCTCATGGAGAAGACCCAACAGGCATAATCCATGGGGAGCTGCTACTGGAGACCCAAACACCTCAGAGAGAAGGGACTTATTCCAGTGATGAAGAATTCCAGGACATGACCAGATTAGAGACACAAAATCACTTCTATCTTCTGGCTTCTAGGACATTATTCTGATGGAAGAACTTTACACATTATAAAAAGTCCTATAGGTGTTGGGGAACATTTATAGACAATTGTTGGCCCAGGCTGTCATGGCGTACCATAGGCCCCCCTGCCTCCATATTACACAGGTCTGATGAGGGAACAGGTTAAGTAAGGGTTAATGTTTGTGGTTCCAACAATAACTGTACAAGGATATATAGGAAGTAAGGAATATATGAGATGAGATTTTCCAGTGCACACAGCTGCTGATATGGGGTTGGTTTGACAAGCAGAGCCCTGCTTGTCCTCAATGCACAGAGCCCTGCTTGTCCTCGGTGTACAGAGCCCTGCTTGTCCTCGGTGTACAGAGCCCTGCTTGTCCTCGGTGTACAGCGCCCTGCTTGTCCTCGGTGTACAGCGCCCTGCTTGTCCTCGGTGTACAGCGCCCTGCTTGTCCTCGGTGTACAGCGCCCTGCTTGTCCTCGGTGCACAGAGCCCTGCTTGTCCTCGGTGCACAGAGCCCTGCTTGTCCTCGGTGCACAGAGCCCTGCTTGTCCTCGGTGCACAGAGCCCAGCTTGTCCTCGGTGCACAGAGCCATGCTCGTCCTCGGTGCACAGAGCCCTGCTCGTCCTCGGTGCACAGAGCCCTGCTCGTCCTCGGTGCACAGAGCCCTGCTCGTCCTCGGTGCACAGAGCCCTGCTCGTCCTCTGTGTACAGAGCCCTGCTTGTCCTCTGTGTACAGAGCCCTGCTTGTCCTCAGTGTACAGAGCCCTGCTTGTCCTCAGTGTACAGAGCCCTGCTTGTCCTCGGTGTACACAGCCCTGCTTGTCCTCGGTGTACAGAGCCCAGCTTGTCCTCGGTGTACAGAGCCCCGCTTGTCCTCGGTGTACAGAGCCCTGCTTGTCTTCAATGCAAAGAGCCCTACTTGTCCTCGGTGTACAGAGCCTGCTTGTCCTCGGTGTACAGAGCCCTGCTTGTCCTCAATGCTGAGCCCTGCTTTGTACACCATTGACCGTACTGTTTAATTAATCATATATTTTTATAGTTTATGCATGTGGCGATACCACATATGTTCATATTTATTTACATAGTTTTTTTTTTATGGGAAGGGGGGGTGATTCAAACTTTTATTAGGGAAGGGGTTAAATCACATTTATTAATTAATTTTTACGCTGTTATAGCCCCATCGGGACTATAACATGCAGTACATTGATTGAATACACAGATCAATGCTATGCCATAGCATAGCATAAATGAGTGTTATTGGTGCTCTACTGCTCCTGCCTTGATCGGCGATCGGACAACCAGGAGGCAGGTAGGGACCCTCCTCGTGTCCATACAGCTGATCAGCCAGAGTGAGCTGCCGGGAAGCTTTTACTTTAGACGTGGCGATCAACTTTGATTGTCACGTCTAAAGAGTTAATGCCGGACATCAGCCTGAACGGCGATGTCCGGCATTAGCCACGGATCCTGGATACTGATAGCAGCTGGGACCGTGTGGGTATGATGCGAGCTCAGCTCCTGAGCTCGCTTCATAACCCTGCCGTGCGCACAGCCATTTATAAACAGCGTTCTGCGGCAAGGAGTTAAAATAATCCATATGAAAAAGAACACCAACCACCTTTTACCTCTGCCAACACAGTCATTACCATATACCCTCTAGTATGTACTGTACACGATGCTGACAATATTAAACAATAAAGAGATCCCCGCAATCTCCTGCACAGCTATTTGGCTCTCCTCCTGCACGGAGGTTGGCACATGTCCTCCATGTATCTCTATGGGAGAGCTGGAGATACCCAAGTATAGCACTCCTGTATCTCTGGCTCTCCCATAGAGATACATGGAGGGCACATGCTGGTCCTTCGAATAACAATAAGATGCTGTTCTAAAAACTTTGGTGAAGGATGGGATAGGATTTATTTTTTTTTTATATTTTGGCTCAAGTATTAGTTATAAGAAACAATACGTATGTTGTACTGAGAATTCTCTGAAATATTGTATACAGAGGTTTATATCAGACAAACTATTCTGTTAATGTCTCCACACTTCGGGGAATATCCCAATAATTATATTTCTAGTTTAGAGATACAAAGCATTGAAAAATGATTCCTTGCATTCACTTCCCAGAAGTGCAAGAGAGAGGTGTTTTTTTTTTTTGTATTTTCACTAAGTGATTGCGAATGTGTGTGTGTCATACAAGTGTGTGTGAATATAAATGCGTAGGGACCTATAATTAAGGGACTGTAAATTCAGGAAGTTTAATTGAAATATTAACTTCAGTTTTTTAATTGTTATCTGTGCAATCACGAAAACTAAGATGTCCTCCATGTTGGAAAATGCAGTCCAGTGTACATCTTGGTCAATGTATACAATCATGGAACAGCAGTTGAAGGGTGTATACTGCTGTGCGAGATGTGTGCGAGTTGTTCATTTGGAAGCCCAGATCCTGGATCTAGAGGAGCAACTGACAACATATGTGGTGTCGCCGCATGCGGAAATGTCCGAATTCTAAAAATATATTGGTCATTAAACCGCACGATCAATGGCGTACGCGCAAAAAATTCCAAATTCCAAAATAGTGCATTTTTGGTCACTTTTTATATCATGACAAAATGAATCAATGCATCAATGCAAAAATGGTACCGCTAAAAACTTCATCACGGCGCAAAAAATTATCCCTCATACCGCCCCATACGCGGAAAAATAAAAAAGTTATAGGGGTCAGAATATGACAATTTTAAACGTATACATTTTCCTGCATGTAGTTATGATTTTTTCCAGAAGTACGACAAAATCAAACCTATACAAGTAGGGGATCATTTTAATCGTATGAACCTACAGAATATAGAGAAGGTGTCATTTTTACCGAAAAAATGTACTACGTAGAAACAAAAGCCCCCAAAAGTTACGTGTTTTTTTTCAATTTTGTCCCACAATGACTTTTTTTTTCTGTTTCGCCGTCGATTTTTGGGTAAAACGACTGATGTCATTACAAAGTAGAATTGGTGGCGCAAAAAATAAGCCATCATATGGATTTTTAGGTGTAAAATTGAAAGAGTTATGGCTTTTTAAAGGTAAGGAGGAAGAAACGAAAATGCAAAAACGGAAAATCCCCGGGTCCTTAAGGGGTTAATGGTAATTATTATGATACTGATTGGGTGACTGTTACTAGTGGGGACCATAGGGGTCAGTTTTGGGTCCTATTCTAATTTAATATATTTATTAATGACTGTCAAGAAATTGTATAAAGTAGTAATCTTTGCAGATGATACTAAACTCTCTAAAGTGGTTAACACAATAGAGAACAGTGCACTGTATATAGTAGATAACACAATAGAGAACAGTGCACTGTATATAGTAGATAACACAATAGAGAACAGTGCACTGTATATAGTAGATAACACAATAGCTTGTGGTGAACTGCAGAAGCAGGAAAGGAAAAACGATCCTCTTGGCGCTCACCCGTAGCTTAAATATCACAAACCGATTCGGACAGTAAAAATAATAAATTAAAGTGGTTTAATAGAAGCTCACCACAAGTTACCCCAGACCGTTCAGAGGATTTTCCACAGATGGGTTTGATCCAGGCAGCACCCCGGCCATCCACCACAGGGATTGGGTATTTAACCCCTTAAAGGGGTACTCCGGTGCTTAAACATCTTATCCCCTATCCAAAGGATAGGGGATAAGATGCCTGATCGCAGGAGTCCCGCCGCTGGGGACCCCCGTGATCTTGCACACGGCACCCCGTTTGTAATCAGTCCCCGGAGCGTGTTCGCTCCAGGTCTGATTACTGTCGATCACGGGGCCGGTGTGTGACGTCATGCCTGCGCCCCCGTGTGACCTCACGCTCTGCCCCTCAATTCAAGTCTATGGGAGGGGGCGTGACAGCTATCACGCCCCCTCCCATAGGCTTGCATTGAGGGGCGGAGCGTGGCATCACACGGGGGCGGAGGCGTGATATCACAGGCTGTCGGCCCTGTGGTCGCCGCTAATCAGACGCGGAGCGAACACGCTCCGGGGACTGATTACAAACGGGGTGCCGCGTGCAAGATCACGGGGGTCCCCAGCGGCGGAACTCCTGCGATCAGGCATCTTATCCCCTATCCTTTGGATAGGGGATAAGATGTTTAAGCACCGGAGTACCCCTTTAAGGACTCAGCCCATTTGGGCTTTAAGGACTTTTTATTTTTACGTTTTTGTTTTTTCCTCCTCGCCTTTAAAAAATCATAACTCTTTTTTATATTTTCTTCCACAGACTAGTATGAGGGCTTGTTTTTTGCATGACCAGTTGTCCATTGTAATGACATCACTCACTTTACCATAAAATGGCGCAACCAAAAAAATACTATTTGTGTGGGGAAATTAAAAAGAAAAACACAATTTTGCAAATTTTGGAAGGTTTCGTTTTCACACCGTACAATTTGCACAAACTTTTTAACCAAATCAGTACATTTAAAATCCCCCTATTTTGAAGACCTATAACTTTTTCATTTTTACATATAAGCGGCGGTATGAGGGCTAATTTTTTGCGCCGTGATCTTTAATTTTTATTGATACCATATTTGCTTATATAAAACTCTTAATACATTTTTCTATTAATTTTTTGGGGAATAAAATGTTATAAAAAAGCAGATATTTTTGGCCTTTTTTTTTTAAGTTCACGCCGTTCACCGTACGGTATCATTAACATTTTATTTTAATAGTTCGGATATTTATGCATGCGGTGATACCAAATATGTATAAAATATATTTTTTACACTTTTTGGGGGTGAAATAGGGGAAATGGGACAATTTACTTTTTTATTGGGGGAGGGGCTTTTTCAATTTTTTTTTTAACTTTTTTTAAAACTTTTTTTTACTTTTACACTTTAATAGTCCCCATAGGGAACTATTTATAGCAATCATTTGATAGCTAATACTGTTCAGTGCTATGCATAGGACATAGCACTGATAAATGTTATCGGTCATCTTCTGCTCTGGTCTGCTCCATCTCAGACCAGAGCAGAAGACCCGAGGAGACGGACGGAGGCAGGTGAGGGGTGGCAGCGCTGCGGGCGATCCGATTATTCTTATTAGTGACTGCAATGCTGCAGATGCCGTGATCAGTATTGATCACGGCATCTGAGGGGTTAATGGTGGACATCCGCGCGATCGCGGATGTCCGCCATTACCGGCGGGTCCCTGGCTGCTATCAGCAGCCAGGACCTGCTGCACATGACCCGAGCATCGCTCCGATGCTCGCGGTTATGTATAGGACGTAAATGTACGTCCTGATGCGTTAAGTACCAGCTCACCAGGACGTACATTTATGTTCTGCATTGTTAAGGGGTTAAGCTCTACAAGGTGTTGTGCTCTAAGCATAACACCGTCAGGTTAGCACAACCACATCGTTGCTATTGGTGACTTTCCACTATCCGGAGTAACGGCACATGTTTTGAGCTTTTGTCTGTTTTCTTTTTACATATATTAAAGATAACACAATAGAGGACAGGCCACAGTGTATAGTAGATAACACAACAGAGAAAAGAGCACTGTGTATAGTAGATAACACAATAGACGACAGTACACTGTCCTCTTGTGTTATCTACTATACACAGTGCACTGTCCTCTATTGTGTTATCCACTTTACACAGTGCTTTGTCCTCTGTTGTGTTATCTACTATACACAGTGCACATAGAGGACAGCACAGACCCGCTGACCAGGAGCGCTGCACTGACACTCACGACGGGGATGCGATTTGCATAGCGAGACGCGCCCGCTCGCGAATCGCATCCCAAGCCACTTACCTGTCCCAGTCCCCGGCTGTCACGTTCTGGCGCGCGCGGCTCCGCTCTCTAGGGCGCGCGCGCGCCAGCTCTCTAAGATTTAAAGGGCCAGTGCACCAATGATTGGTGCCTGGCCCAATCAGTCTAATTAGCCTCCACCTGCTCCCTGCTCATATAACCTCACTTCCCCTTCCCTTCCTGGCCGGATCTTGTTGCCTTGTGCCAGAGAAAGCGTTTAGTGTATGTCCCAAGCCTGTGTTCTAGACCTTATGCTGTTGCCCCTGACTACGACCCTTGCTGCCTGCCCTGACCTTCTGCTACGTCCGACCTTGCTCTTGCCTTGTCCTTTTGTACCACACCTGTCTCAGCAGTCAGAGAGGTTGAGCCGTTACCGGTGGATACGACCTGGTTGCTACCGCCGCAGCAAGACCATCCAGCTTTGCGGCGGGCTCTGGTGAATACCAGTAGCAACTTAGAACCCGTCCACCGGTACGGTCCACGCCAATCCCTCTCTGACACGGAGGATCCACCTCCAGCCTGCCGAATCATAACAGTAGATCCGGCCATGGATCCCGCTGAGGTGCCGCTGCCAAGTCTCGCTGACCTACCCACGGTGGTCGCCCAGCAATCTCAGCAAATCGCCCAACAAGGACAGCAGCTGTCGCAGTTGACCGCCATGCTACAGCAACTTCTGCCACTGCTACAGCAGCAACCATCTCCTCCGCCAGCTCCTGCACCTCCTCCGCAGTGAGTGCCCGCTCCTAGCCTCCGCTTGTCCCTGCCGGACAAATTTGATGGGGACTCTAGACTCTGCCGTGGTTTCCTGTCTCAATGTTCCCTACATATGGAGATATTGTCGGACCAATTTCCTACAGAACGGTCTAAGGTGGCTTTCGTAGTTAGTCTTCTGTCTGGAAAAGCCTTGTCTTGGGCCACACCGCTCTGGGACCGCAATGATCCTGCCACAGCCACAGTCCAGTCCTTCTTCGCTGAAGTCCGTAGTGTCTTCGAGGAGCCAGCCCGGGCCTCCTCTGCCGAGACTGCCTTGCTGAACCTAGTCCAAGGAACTTCTTCCGTAGGCGAATACGCCATCCAGTTTCGTACCCTTGCCTCAGAGCTAGCCTGGAACAATGAGGCCCTCTGCGCGACCTTCAAGAAAGGCTTATCCAGCAACATCAAAGATGTACAGGCCGCACGAGAAATTCCAGCTAACCTGTCTGAACTTATCCTTTTGGCCACCCGCATCGACAAGCGTTTTTCTGAAAGACACCAGGGGCTCCACCAGGAAAAGGACCTTGATCTCTGGGCACCTCTCTCCCAGTATCCTTTGCAATCTACCCCTGTGCCTCCTGCCGAGGAGGCTATGCAAGTGGATCGGTCTCGTCTGACCCATGAAGAGAGGACTCGCCGCAGAGATACAAATTTATGTCTGTAGTGTGCTAGTACCGAACATTTCTTGGTGGACTGCCCTATTCGTCCTCCGCGTCTGGGAAACGCACGCACGCACCCTGTTCAAATGGGAGTGGCGTCCCTTGGTGTGAATTCTGCTTCTCCACGTCTCACTGTGCCCGTGTGGATTGCTCCTTCTGCCAACTCCTCCTTCTCAGCTGTGGTCTTCTTGGACTCTGGTTCTGCTGGAAATTTTATTCTGGCCTCTTTGGTTAATAGGTTCTGCATCCCGGTGACCCATCTCGTCAAGCCGCTCTACATTTCTTCGGTCAACGGAGTATAATTGGACTGCACTGTGCGTTACCGCACAGAACCCCTGCTTATGAGCATTGGACTGCAGCACGAGAAAATGTAATTTTTTGTTCTGCCCAATTGCACCTCTGAAGTCCTCCTTGGTCTGCCATGGCTCCAACATCATTCTCCCACCCTTGACTGGACCACCGGGGAGATCAAGAATTGGGGTCCTGCTTGTCACAAACGATGCCTCACATCTGCTCCTCATAGCCCCCTTCCTGGTAACACTCTGCCCCGTGACAAGCTTCACCCTCTGCCCCCCCTCCCCATTCCCACTTCTTCTGGATTGCCTGCCGCGGATGTTGCTTCCCAGGACTTCTTTTTCAGGAAGGAAACTCAAGAGTCGCCCCCTATGTTCTCGTCTCATTTGAAGGGACAAGGAGACAAAAAGAGGGGGAGACCTAAGGGGGGGTACTGTTACGCGAGGACCGGGACAGGTAAGAGAGGAGCAGAGAGGAGAACGCCGCGAGCGCTCCGGGGAGGAGCAGGGACCCGGAGCGCTCGCGGCGTTCTCCTCTCTGCTCCTCTCTTACCTGTCCCGGTCCCCGGCTGTCACATTCTGGCGCGCGCGGCTCCGCTCTCTAGGGGGCGCGCGCGCCAGCTCTCTAAGATTTAAAGGGCCAGTGCACCAATGATTGGTGCCTGGCCCAATCAGTCTAATTAGCCTCCACCTGCTCCCTGCTCATATAACCTCACTTCCCCTTCCCTTCCTGGCCAGATCTTGTTGCCTTGTGCCAGAGAAAGCGTTTAGTGTATGTCCCAAGCCTGTGTTCTAGACCTTGCTGCCTGCCCTGACCTTCTGCTACGTCCGACCTTGCTCTTGCCTTGTCCTTTTGTACCACGCCTGTCTCAGCAGTCAGAGCGGTTGAGCCGTTACCGGTGGATACGACCTGGTTGCTACCGCCGCAGCAAGACCATCCCGCTTTGCGCCGGGCTCTGGTGAATACCAGTAGCAACTTAGAACCCGTCCACCGGTACGGTCCACGCCAATCCCTCTCTGACACAGAGGATCCACCTCCAGCCTGCCGAATCATAACAACGGTTTTGGTTTAGCTGAGGCCGGTAGGTGGTTAGGTCTAGCGTGTCTTTGAAAGTTGGGCAGAACCGTCCTGTTAGTCCGGCATCCATGAGAGCAGCAACCCAAGAGAGCGATAATTGGACGCAGTTCCCTTATATGGGAGGGCTGGACTAGTGCTAATTGGTCCGTACTGACGTCAATCACCATTACAAAGATTTGTGGGTAACACGTGACCCAAGGACCTCCAAAAGGTCCTCCAATATACCATAGAGGCTATTAGCATGGTTACATGACCGAAGGTCCTGAGACGCTGAACAAGGTAAGTACTATACATTACTATAAAATATATATAATTATTAAATATATACATATATTATCATTAGAGATAGACTTGAGGAGAGGCGACTAGGGGCTGTCCCAACTGAGGAATCCTACCTGAACGTAGTTACTCTGACTTTGGGGACCTCTACACTAGGTACTGTATGTAATACGGTACCGGGACACCACAAACCCCCTTACTTAAGATAAGTCGGCCTCAACGTCAGTCCCCTGAGACAGAGGGACGAAGTGAAGGTCGGGTACAACATTATAAAGCTACACTACATTTTCTTTGATGTACATGACTTGGTTTGGGTAAACTCACGAACAGGGTTGTTGGTTCAATAGTAATAGGATGATATTATGCACATGAGATACATCCTACTTTACATTTTTCCTAAGCTCACTAGACAATTTAAATCTCACTGTATATTTTTGCCATGTCAGCTACCTGTTTAGTACACTGATGGTATATTGGCTTGCCTGAGGATTTCTACCAATAAGACTGGCTACTAGGGTCCATTGGCTACATGCTCCTATCCCTAGAACACAAGAGATAAACCTTACCTAGGTTACCTTTAATTATGTGTATTATTTTTAGCTCGCAAGAGCAACTACTGGCCAGGCAGGACATCTCGCACATGTATAAGAGAGAAGAAAGTTAGTGTACGTAACAGTGGCAGGAATTGGAAAATGACATTAGCTACAATTCCCAAGGCATTTTTGTTTGTTTATTTTTGGGTGTACTAAGTTTAAGTGAGGTAAGTACACTTAAGTGATTGTTTTGTTTTTTTAGGTACTATGTGTGTAGTACTATGTGTAAGGTCAGTCTTGATACCTTAGGGGTAGTTTCCCTTGAGTGGACCTTTGAGAAGGTGTTAGTGTTGGGTGACAAAACTGTTATTCCTCAGAGGAGCCAAGGAGGTCACCTACCAGCAACTACTACAACACCTATTATTTAAATTTTCTATGTACATGTGTACAAGGCTAATTTTCTGTGTACAGTAACCATTTACATTTAGTTACTCTAGCATAAAAATGTATTAAACACTCCAACAGGGTTCAGGTGCATTCACCTGATAAGTGCAACTTTCACGAAGAATGTCATGTTACTATTGAGGTATATACACGTAAACAAGCATGCAAGGATCAGCAGTCCACCTGCACTAAGGGTCTAAACTTCACGGCTACCAGCTCTAGCCGGGCACACACTTATGAATCTCCTACCGCTAGGAGTCTCTTGGTCTGAGGACCAGGTACAAAAGCTTGATGGTTACGTTACAACTTGAACAGTCTTAGCATAGTTCTGCTAGGCACACTTCTTCAACTGTTGCAGAAAAGTCTGTGAAGACAAAAAAAAATAAAAATAAAAAAGAACTTTAAAGCAGTATAAGTGTCACAGCTTAGATGAAACTCTTGCAATGTCGTCCTGCTCCTCGCCTGGAGCCTCTACCCCTCTCCTAGAGCCTCTACCCCTCTCAGAATCACAAGCAGGCAAAGTATTAATGTGGCTCTCCCACACCACATTAGTAAGGGTAGAGTGTGACACTGAAGGATTGAGGTTAACAGTTGGTGCTGGTTGATTCGGCCCCACCTCCTCGTCGGGAGTGGTCCGCAGCACTTTCGTTGGTACCTGGGGGGCAGACCAAACCTCCTTGTTGGGAGTAGGCCCAGGTACTTCGGTCGGTACCCGCGGTTGAGGCCAAACCTCCTGGATAGGAGTAGAGCAGGGTACTTTGTTGAAGGCAGAAGGAAGTGGCTGCTGCTGTAGAGACTCCTCCTCCTTGTGTACGTTGGTGGAGGCATCATGAGCAGGCCATTTCGGCCTCAGCTGGAAGGGGTCCGCTTACCAATCATCAGAGGGAAAGTACTTGAAAGGCAACTGGGTTGGAGCGGCTGGCCTGGTGATTGCGGCCGCCCACTCTCCTCGCAGGCCCCGGACGGGGGTGTATTCCACTATCTCACCCACCTCCAGGGAATGGAACTTTTTCTGAAGATATGAGGGTACCATAACCTCTGACCTTGTCGAACTTGGCCACTGTTGCTCTGCGACGTTCCAAGGGCTTCTCCCCTTCTTGGGGATGATCCCTCTTGTGAATGAAGAATGCCTCCATCTCTTTCGTGTTCTCTTGGTAGCGGATCCTCTCCTCAAGAGGCAGATGTATATGCTTGGGGGCATGAAGTTCTCGGTGTCGTGCCTTTAGCTTGTCCATCAAGTCGGCTATTTCGGCCTCCTGACAGGCCCTCTCTTGCTGTGCATTAGGAACCGATGGAAGGGGTTTCCCAGGCAGGTGTTGAAGCACATCTTGCATGTATTGAATGAAGTCAGGTTCATCCCCAAAAACCCATTGGGGCAATTTTGGGGAGCACGGTCGTGCACTCTGCAAGGCGGACAGGGGTATCTCTGGCTCAGGGCTGGTGGAGGAAGAGAAGGCAGCCTCAGATGGTGTGCTTACCGAGGATTCCTCCGTCGGGATCTCAGCTCTTGAACCCCAGGGACAATCTCACTTGTGATGGAGTTCCAGGTGTCCCTGCGGTGTCCCCCAGAGGGGTATCCTGCCAGTCGTCATCAGGCAGTGGGGGAAGATTGCAGGCCCCCTCTTCATCCAATGACAACCGCTGCAAACGGTCGGCAAGATCGTGGAACAGTTGGGCTGCGACCGCCGCAACTTTCCATTGTTCCGGTGCCATCTTAGTGCGCATGCCACGTGGAACGCTGCTCTCCACCATGTCTGTACCTTCCGGCTCTCCTTTCTGCAGACTGAAGAGGTCGCTGTGCAGGGTTCCCTCTATACTGGGCTTCACCAAAATGGCTGCCGGCCGGAAGAACGTCATCGGTGCAGCCCCGACTTCCTGTCCCCCCGGAAACAACAACTGTGATTTTAAGTTCCCTTTTGGCTGTGATACGCTCACTTGTGGCGCAGTGCGGGCTTTCTTCACGCGCTTTTCCGGCAGCGGGTTAACGTCACGAGTAAAGGAGGAGATATATAGTCACGTGCACAGGTGAATGGAGACGATCTGTTGAAGTTCCTGAAAGGAAAGAAACAGCTGTCATCGGTTAACGCACTAGTGTTCGGCATCCCGGTGTAGCGTGGAGCCGCTTTACCTGCATGTCCCAGTAATAAACACGAAGATACTACAACGTGGTGAGTTGCCTGTACTTTCTTCTTGATTATTTGGATTTGCATTCATCCTATCACTATCGCAGTACATGAGCATCACCACATGAAGATACGCTACTAGAGTACGCACACAGACTGTTTAAGGGAGAATATATAGAGGGAGAGCAGTGCCAGCACTTCAATCTCTACTGTGAAGTCTTGTGAATATTGCATCTGAATCCTTTTTGTGCTTGAGCACGCAAAAGATCCCCATCCCACATACAAGTCTATGCACCATGGAAAACAGCACAGAAAATATAGCCATGGATCTAGCAAAAGCTGAAGAAAACACACTGGGAGCAGGACGGGAAGACGCTAGTGCGTTTTTCACCCGATGCAACGAGAAAGACTTTTATCAATTTATGAGTGAAAAAACCCTCATGTTTAAAATTAACACATTGTCTGAGAAAGAAACAAGATTGTTTTGGACTATAAACAGCCTAAAATCATATAAAGCCTGTGATAGAGTACCACGAGGTCTGAGAGGGTACAAGGAAGCCTCACAATTTACTGAAGATCAGAATTTTATGTCTGCATGGAAAGATCTGCACAAACGATACAGCCTGGAAATGTTGCAATTAGTACTAGAGAAAAATATCGAAGAATATGAAAAAGTTTCAAAAGAATTAAGTCAAGCAAAAAGTGAGCTGCGTCTAAGACAACCAGAAGAAAAATATAATGAGTTCATGAAAAAAAACGAAAAGAAATTAATAACCCTACAAAAAACCATCAAAGAAATAAAAAGAGATAAATTCCTTCGAGATCGTATAGACTATGAGTCAGATAATGTATTTTCACACGGAAAAACAAATCCGAAGGGAAGAAAAACCTCCTATCAAAAAAAGAAAAGACAGACAAATAAAAACCAAGAAAAAAATAAAAATAAAAAAACCTCAGACTTTTGGACAACAGATGGAGACACCAGTTCATCAGAAGATAGTGTGAATAACAGTAACGAGCTGTCAAAAAACGAGAAGGAAAAAAACAAGAAAGTAAGAAAAAAATCAGAAGAGGAAGAGGAGGAGGAAAGAAACCCCAAAAAACTAACGAAACGGAAGAGAGTAACTTGGCAGTCATAAATAGAGAGGAAAAAAAAGAAAACAAAGGAGAAGTTACATCAACAGTAACAATGGACAGAATAAATGAAGAAAGAAGATTAACACAAAAGGACATAAATAAAAATACACCAGCAGTAGTTAACTTGTCCAGTCTGGTACTTAAAGAGGACACTATAAAACTCCTCTCAAGAGGACTGAATTTCTGCTTAGTTGAAGACTTTAACATGGAAGATTTTGAAATAGATCTTTTTAGAGCCATAAGAAAATTAAATTTAAAAAGATTTTTTGCTAATAAAACAAATGGAGAAAAGGAAGGTAGTCAAAAAGAAGGAGAGATCCCAGTAACAGTAGGACCCCTAGGTTTCAACATCCTTAGAGATTCAGTAGGTAGCGAAAGGGAGTGTCTGTTTGCTTTAACAGCGTTGCTAGGGGAGAACACCGGGGAACCAGATAACACACCCACAGAGGTCGAAGTAAAGAATTTCAGAGGAGGGAATAGCTCCACGTTCTCTCCTCCCTTACAACCAGGGGGAAACCTGGAGCTATTCCAACAAAAAGTACTTGACGATTTGAAAGCACAAATATATCCTAAAGATACTGTTAATCTAACAATAGGAGAACAAAAAGCATTAACGTGGTTAAAAAAACAAAAGGATAAAATAACGATAAAAAGGGCAGATAAGGGTGGAAACACTGTAATCATGAATACAACAGATTACTTAAAGGAAGCGCATCGCCAATTAGATGACACGAGGACATATGAGAAATTAAAAGCTAGCCCCATGAAAAAACTTAAATCACAGCTACAAACTTTACTAAGAAAACAGGTAGAGAGAGGAATCCTGTCAAATAAAATGGCAGAGAAGCTATTTCCACTGAACCCCAAAAATGCAACATGGTACATTGTACCGAAAATACATAAGACTATGGACTCCCCTCCAGGGAGACCAATAGTCTCTGGGGTAGGTTCATTGACAGAATCCCTCTCTGCATATACCGATTGGTTGTTACGGCCATTACTGGCTGACGTACCATCCTTGGTGAAAGATACGGATGATTTCCTAGGTGCACTCGACGGCATCCCCAGTATGGAAGGCTATCTTTTAACGTCAATAGACGTGGAAAGCTTATACACTCGAATACCACAGGGGTTAGCCGTCGACTGCATTAGAGAAATCCTAATACGGACAGGAAAATCTGAAGATTTTGTAAATTTTGTCTGTGAATCAATAGAGTTTATTCTGAAAAATAATGTCTTCCAATTTGGGGAACAATGGTACGCCCAAAGGGGTGGGACCGCAATGGGGACCCCGGTCTCGTGCACACTAGCTAACCTGTACCTTGCGGTTTTTGAAGAAAAATATGTCTTTACAGTTGAAAATCCCTTCCTAGAGCATATAGGACACTATTCACGTTTTGTAGACGACGTGTTCATGCTCTGGAAAGGTTCTCCTAAAGACTTTAAGAGTTTCATTGAATATCTTAATTCCAACCAAATGAATATGGCTTTTACCTCCAAATATAGTAATACAGAACTAGAATTTCTGGACGTTCTCATAAAAAAACAAAACAACACACTCGCTACAATAGGATATAGAAAACAAACCGCAAGCAATACCCTACTACATTATAAAAGCTACCATCCCTCCCACACAAAAGAAGCAATACCATATGGACAACTACTCAGATTGAGACGAATAAATAGCACAGAAGAGGCGTTTAATACTCAGGCCAATGAATTGATACAACGATTAGAAGATAGGGGATATCCACCTCTAATGTTAAAAAACACACTAGAAAGAGTTAAAAAAATTGACAGGAGCACACTATTAAAAAATAGGAGACACAGAAAACACACTAAAATAAAAGATGAGGACATAAAGAAAGAGAGGTTTACATTTACATTCAAATATAGTCCCATGCATGAAGTAATTAAAAGATCTATACACACAAACTGGCATTTAATAGAAAGAGACCAGATTCTTGGTAAAATAAAAATAGAAAAACCCATGATAGCGTTTAAGCAAACAAAAAATTTAAAAGACGAATTAGTAAAAAGTAAAATAACTGAAAGAAGAACAACAGAAGAAAACTGGTTAAATAAATCAATAATCAGAGGAAATAAAAAATGTGGAAATTGCAACTGGTGCCACCATTTTATAACTGGCAACAGTATTAATATAGGTGGCATTACCAGAGAAATAACAGATTTCATGTGCTGCAGATCCAAAAATGTAATATATGCAATCATATGTGAATGTATGAGATTTTACATAGGCAGTACAATCAGACCCATGAATATCAGATTCAGAGAACACATGCACTCTATAGTGACAAAAAAAGGTTCACCGCGACTGATAGAACACGTGGTCTCTGAACATGCAGGAAACATCAAAAATATAAAATTCTTAGGCATAGAAAAAGTCAAAATAAAACCAGATCAAGATAATGTGAAAAAATTAAGAGAAATAGAAGCCCGTTGGATATTGAGGACGGGAGCTCAAGACATGAGGGGGTTAAATGATAGAATAGATATGGGAGTCTTTCTCTGAACATCGGTTTGGTTACAAATGGTTCTGTTTTTACTAGCCTGGTTTTAAACAGTTTTTTACCACAGCAGATATGCTATTTTCACTTATACACAATTATGTTATGGTTTATAAGTAATTTTTCTATAAATCTAATATTGGTAAATCTATTTGTAAGATTGAAGCTCCGCTCACCTCGGCACGACGTCACGAGTAAAGGAGGAGATATATAGTCACGTGCACAGGTGAATGGAGACGATCTGTTGAAGTTCCTGAAAGGAAAGAAACAGCTGTCATCGGTTAACGCACTAATGTTCGGCATCCCGGTGTGGCGTGGAGCCGCTTTACCTGCATGTCCCAGTAATAAACACGAAGATACTACAACGTGGTGAGTTGCCTGTACTTTCTTCTTGATTATTTGGACTATAATACATGTATATACTATAATACTATAATACATGTGTACACTATAATACATGTATATACTATAATGCTATAATACATGTATATACTATAATACATGTATATACTATAATACAGACATTTAGTGTATTTTGTCCTGTTATTGTCGGTGTCCATACATCTTCTTATCCACATAGACACCTACAGTCACCGTCCTCTGACATATACACTATAATACATGTATATACTATAATACTATAATACATGTATATACTATAATACTATTATACATGTATATACTATAATACTATAATACATGTATATACTATAATACTATAATACATGTATATACTATAATACATGTATATACTATAATACTATAATACATGTATATACTATAATACTATAATACATGTACATACTATAATACTATAATACATGTACATACTATAATACTATAATACTTGTATATACTATAATACATGTATATACTATAATACTATAATACATGTATATACTATAATACATGTACATACTATAATACTATAATACATGTATATACTATAATACATGTATATACTATAATACTATAATACATGTATATACTATAATACTATAATACCTGTATATACTATAATACTATAATACATGTATATACTATAATACATGTATATACTATAATACTATAATACATGTATATACTATAATACATGTATATACTATAATACTATAATACATGTATATACTATAATACTATAATACATGTACATACTATAATACTATAATACTTGTATATACTATAATACTATAATACATGTATATACTATAATACATGTATATACTATAATACTATAATACATGTATATACTATAATACATGTACATACTATAATACTATAATACATGTATATACTATAATACATGTATATACTATAATACTATAATACATGTATATACTATAATACATGTACATACTATAATACTATAATACATGTATATACTATAATACATGTACATACTATAATACTATAATACATGTATATACTATAATACATGTATATACTATAATACTATAATACATGTATATACTATAATACATGTATATACTATAATACTATAATACATGTATATACTATAATACATGTATATACTATAATACTATAATACCTGTATGTACTATAATACTATAATACATGTATATACTATAATACTATAATACATGTATATACTATAATACTATAATACATGTACATACTATAATACTATAATACTTGTATATACTATAATACATGTATATACTATAATACATGTATATACTATAATACATGTATATACTATAATACTATAATACATGTATATACTATAATACTATAATACATGTATATACTATAATACTATAATACATGTATATACTATAATACTATAATACATGTATAAACTATAATACTATAATACATGTATAAACTATAATACTATAATACATGTATATACTATAATACTATAATACCTGTATGTACTATAATACTATAATACATGTATATACTATAATACTATAATACATGTATATACTATAATACTATAATACATGTACATACTATAATACTATAATACATGTATATACTATAATACTATAATACATGTATATACTATAATACTATAATGCATGTATATACTATAATACTATAATACATGTATATACTATAATACTATAATGCATGTATATACTATAATACTATAATACATGTATATACTATAATACATGTATATACTATAATACTATAATACATGTATATACTATAATACTATAATACATGTATATACTATAATACTATAATACATGTATATACTATAATACTATAATACATGTATATACTATAATACTATAATACATGTATATACTATAATACTATAATACATGTATAAACTATAATACTATAATACATGTATATACTATAATACATGTATATACTATAATACATGTATATACTATAATACTATAATACATGTATATACTATAATACTATAATACATGTATATACTATAATACTATAATACATGTATATACTATAATACTATAATACATGTATATACTATAATACAGACATTTAGTGTATTTTGTCCTGTTATTGTCGGTGTCCATACATCTTCTTATCCACATAGACACCTACAGTCACCGTCCTCTGACATATACACTATAATACATGTATATACTATAATACTATAATACATGTATACACTATAATACTATAATACATGTATATACTATAATACTATAATACATGTATATGCTATAATACTATAATACATGTATATACTATAATACTATAATACATGTATATACTATAATACTATAATACATGTATATACTATAATACTATAATACATGTATATACTATAATACTATAATACATGTATATACTATAATACTACAATACATGTATATACTATAATACTACAATACATGTATATACTATAATACTACAATACATGTATATACTATAATACTATAATACATGTATATACTATAATACTATAATACAGGTATATACTATAATACTATATAATACATGTATACACTATAATACTATAATACATGTATACACTATTATACTATAATACATGTATATACTATAATACATGTATATACTATAATACTATAATACATGTATATACTATAATACTATAATACATGTATATACTATAATACTATAATACATGTATATACTATAATACATGTATATACTATAATACTATAATACATGTATATACTATAATACTATAATACCTGTATGTACTATAATACTATAATACATGTATATACTATAATACTATAATACATGTATATACTATAATACTATAATACATGTACATACTATAATACTATAATACATGTATATACTATAATACTATAATACATGTATATACTATAATACTATAATGCATGTATATACTATAATACTATAATACATGTATATACTATAATACTATAATGCATGTATATACTATAATACTATAATACATGTATATACTATAATACATGTATATACTATAATACTATAATACATGTATATACTATAATACTATAATACATGTATATACTATAATACTATAATACATGTATATACTATAATACTATAATACATGTATATACTATAATACTATAATACATGTATATACTATAATACTATAATACATGTATAAACTATAATACTATAATACATGTATATACTATAATACATGTATATACTATAATACATGTATATACTATAATACTATAATACATGTATATACTATAATACTATAATACATGTATATACTATAATACTATAATACATGTATATACTATAATACTATAATACATGTATATACTATAATACAGACATTTAGTGTATTTTGTCCTGTTATTGTCGGTGTCCATACATCTTCTTATCCACATAGACACCTACAGTCACCGTCCTCTGACATATACACTATAATACATGTATATACTATAATACTATAATACATGTATATACTATAATACTATAATACATGTATATACTATAATACTATAATACATGTATACACTATAATACTATAATACATGTATATACTATAATACTATAATACATGTATATGCTATAATACTATAATACATGTATATACTATAATACTATAATACATGTATATACTATAATACTATAATACATGTATATACTATAATACTATAATACATGTATATACTATAATACTATAATACATGTATATACTATAATACTACAATACATGTATATACTATAATACTACAATACATGTATATACTATAATACTACAATACATGTATATACTATAATACTATAATACATGTATATACTATAATACTATAATACAGGTATATACTATAATACTATATAATACATGTATACACTATAATACTATAATACATGTATACACTATAATACTATAATACATGTATATACTATAATGCTATAATACATGTATATACTATAATACTATAATACATTATATACTATAATACTATAATACATGTATATACTATAATACTACAATACATGTATATACTATAATACTACAATACATGTATATACTATAATACTATAATACATGTATATACTATAATACTATAATACATGTATAT